>NW_007258648.1:215841-248496 GCF_000164805.1 Carlito syrichta
AGAGATTGTGTGTGTGTGTGTGTGTGTGTGTGTGTGTGTGTGTGTGTGTGATACAAGTTGCAACTATTTTCTGCATTTATGTCCTATTATTTATGGAGTTTTTCTCCTTTTGGAAAATCTCATTTCTGTGTAGTCAGAATTTTTACTTATTTTATTGCTTCTGCATTTTGTGTTTAAAAAGTCATTCCTTATTCTAAATTATGTTTTAAAAATTCTTTATTATTTTCTTTGAGTAATTTTACTTATTTTATTTATTTTACATTTAAAATCTAATGTCATGAAACTTTATTTTGTTATCAGGTGTGAGGCTATACCCAACATTTTGGTTTCCCAACATTTTGGTTTCATACAGTTACCCAGATAATTTCAATGTCATTCATTATATGATACATATTTTCTTCAATGACTTACAATTTCATTCTTTTCATATATGAGTATGCTACTGATCATTTGCTAAGATTTCATATTGTGACTTCTCTGTACATGTTCTATTCTGTTCCTCTGTGTCTACTTGACCACCAGGACAACTACTTTTTAATTATTTTAGCTTTATATTTTAAAATTGAATACAGATAATACTTTTTCATTAGTCTTATTTTTTACTAGCCAATTTTATTTTAAATTCGATATAGTTTTTAGATTAGTTTTTGTAGTTCAAAAATATTTTGCTGGATATTTTTATTAAGAGTACATTCATTAGATAAATTAACCTAGAGAATACTGACAATAATTTTGTATTTTCCTAGTCAAAAACATAGCCTTTCTGTTTTCATCTTCTTTCCCCTTCAAGCTTTAAAATTAGTTCCTCATACACAACTTGCACATTTCTTGTTAATTTATTCTTGGATATTTATTTTGTGTGTTATTTAAATAATGTATTTACATTTTACACTATAACTGATTTATGTGTGATATATAAAAATGATTTATTTCTGCATATTAGTATTATACTGAGTCATGGATTAGCTTTGGATTTTTAGATAAAATAATTTTATCAATATCAAATGATAAGTTTACCACCTTGCTTTCATTTTTTTTTTTTTAATTTTGGCAGATAGTATCTCTCTACCTATGATTTAAAAAAGGTTTAGAGTAAGCATTATTGTCTTCTTTCTGACCATCATGGGGATGTTTTCAGTGTAAACTGATATGTTGTGGGTTTATGGTTTAAGATAAATACATTTCATTGTATTAACAAACTAATTTTCTATCCCTTTTTATTAAGAATTGTAATCATTTTCAAGAGTGGATTTTGATTTATATAAAATATCTTTTATAATATCTGTACATAACAACAACCGTATTTTTTCACTTTAGATATGCTATTATAGTAAATTGTATTAATAGATTTCTTAATATTTAGCTTTCCTTGCATCTCTGGGGAAAATCCTACTTGATCTTTTAATAGGCTGCTGAATTCTGTTTGTACTTAGACTGCTGTGATTGGAGTAGATGAGAATGAGCCAATGTGGGAGCTTATTATTGATAATCTTAATCATGTCACTGAAGTAATAGAAATGATAATCTAGTTAGTGATGTAACATTTTTAAAGCTCACACAGTAGAAACCATGTACCGAGCTTAATGCTGGAGTGGAAACATGGAGTATGTTATTTCTGTCTTCAGAAATAATAGTTGAGTGGGTCAAAAATATATTATACAAATCATAATGTTTTGTGGTTAAAGCTCTTACAGTGATAGGACCATGGAAAATCAGGGGCCAGCACAACCTACGATGCTTGGGGAAGT
The DNA here is from genome assembly GCF_000164805.1 of Carlito syrichta. NCBI lineage: Eukaryota > Metazoa > Chordata > Mammalia > Primates > Tarsiidae > Carlito > Carlito syrichta. The sequence continues at coordinate 217,590 of NW_007258648.1, forward strand.
TGGAGAAAGGCATCCTGGGTGTTGACATATGATCTGGTTTGAAGATCAAAAGTTTGATGTGAGGCATACTTTGTAACAGCAACTAAGTGAAGGTTGCTAGGAAACAAACAAACAAAAAAGATGGTTTTAAGGAATCCAGACATTGAAATAAGTGCCAACTTGAATTTAAAACGTATTATTTTTACAGAGTTACTTTTATAACGACAATTACTTGTGAGAAACAAACTCACCCATCCAAAATCAAAGGATGGACATAGAGACACAGAGACACAGAGTATAGCAGAAGTGAGACCTTAATGGCAGTCTTCCAAGAGTGGGTGTCTGGTAGGTAGGCACACCAAGGTTGGCTACAGCAAGCAGTTTATTCCCTAGCAAACAAATCCCTCCTCGGTTCTTCATTGGCTGAATACTATGGGGTGTACAATCTTCCTGGAGGTTGCCTTAAGTTCCATTTTTTTCCCTTATAAGGTTATCCCTGGTTCCCTTCCCTGGTTAAGTCTCTGTTTTCTAAGAATAGTTAGTGTGTTGTTTTCTCATTGGCCCATTTCCATCTCCTGATTTTTAGGAGACTGCCAAGGCTGGTGACTGAAGATTGCTACATCCTCCAGTCTTCTTAGACAGGCCTTGAAAATGAACCATCAGATTGTTTCTTACATTACTGGACACAGAGAGTGAAAGAAAACTTAGGACTCATTTCATTTATATTGCCACCTGGGTTCATAGATTCCTTCTGTAGCCTGAGAGCAGAAATAGATGACAATATAAGTGATCAGGTGTAACGAGGCATGAGAGAAGTCAGTGTGTGCAAGGGTTCTGGGGCATCATGGGCATTCACCCCAGAGGGGAGCAAAATTACTCCACTAAGTAAAGAGAGAGGCACTGAGAATAAACATATTCTGTTGGTGCAACACATAAAACTTCAGATAAGGAGATTTTGTAGCTAGTATGTAATACCCACCTGCTGAATATGTGACAGACACTGTGTATAACACCCTCAACCTTCACAGATATTTCATAAATAAAGGATCGGATACTCTATGTAATTTTCCCAAGTCATGAAGCTAGTCAGCAGCAGAGCTGGGATTAGAACCCATGTCTTTCTGGTTCTGGGAATAGTCAGAGAACAGAAACACTAACAACTACCACAAACATGACCCATGTCTTGTACTGTCATGGTTAATGTATGACCATGCTAACGTGGGACTTTGGTGAAGCCAGAGGTCATGTGGAGACATGTGTAAGATCTCTCTGGGCAGGGGTGGAGGCTAGCCTTCCCTCTCTACAAAATGCATCTGTAAGACCCTGGTTCTTCTTTTTGTAGACAACACATGCCTACACATTTTTGAATACTCAAATTATGCAGTGATTCTAAGAGGGGCAGTAAAACCTAGAATCGGCACTGAATTACTTGTTTTTCACTCATTTTTTAGATCATGAATTCTGAACCCATTTTCTGATCCTCCTAGTTAATGCCGGCTTCCAGGGAAAATCTGATCTATTATTCATTAAATCTTTGTTATCTTCAGACCCTTCCAGGCTGATTAGGAACTCTGTGCCTAGCAATAATTATGACAATAATACTTTTGCAGCATTTACTAGAGGATTGCCATTGTTCTAAACACTCATCCAATCCTCATAGTAGTGCCACTAGGTGGGTACAGTAGAATCAGGGACTGAGTCACAGAGCTTCCAGTGACAGAGCAGGATTTGGACTCAGATCTTGACAATGGCATTAACTTACAGAGTACTTTCCATGCCTCTAGACATAACAGGCTTCTCTTCATTCCCACCGTAACTCTGTGAAGTAGGTATTATGATCCCCATTTGGTGGATGAGAGGAAAGAATAAAGGACACTGATGAGTTAAATGTATCCTCATCCTGGATATGAAAGAGAGATGGTGGAGGGATAAATGAACAGAAGGCAAACTCACCTAGGGGAGAAAACCACCTACAACTGCTGGAAAGTGGTAGAGCTTACCCTTACACATAAAAACTATTTGTGAGAGTGACTTCCTGAGGTGAATTTAACTGGATTACTTCCAGGTAGTTAACCATCTGAATAAATTAATAATTTCCATCATCTTTACTTAATTTAGCACTTTTTATTGAGAGCTGCTGGTGTTGGTCTTCTATCAGCAGAGAAATCATGATTGAGCGAATTGTCATTTAAGGTGCTAATCTGCTGGTTCTTTAATTTCTTCCCTTTCTACTTATAAACCTGATTTGATGTTGAACAAGTGCCTGCTCTTTTGCTTTATTCCTGAAAACAGAGTCTAAATAATTATTTCGTAGACTATTTCTTTATATTTCATCACTTTTCTTTTATCAGTTACTTGGTTTGTGATTAGACTTAAAATGTTCTTTGGAAGCCGGGCTCGGTGGCTCAGCCTGTAATCCCGCACCTTTGGGAGGCTGAGGTGAGTGGATTGCCTGAGCACGCAGGTTGGAGACCCTCCTGGGCGGCGAGACCTCATCTCTACAATAAATCAAAAAATCAGCTGGGCGTGGTAGCGCATGCCTGTAATTCCGGCCACTTGGAAGGCTGAGGTAGAAGGATCGCCAAAGCCCAGCAGGTCGAGGCTGCGGTGGCCAGGAGTGGCCACTGCACTTCAGTCTGGGCGATGGAGTGAGACTCCAACTCAAAAATAAATAAATAAATAAATAATAAAATCTAATTTTTTTTCTTCCCCAATCCTTGCTGTTGTGTTTCGGTTGTCTTTGACCTACACTGCTCTTCACTTTTAGCCTTTACCATTACCTTGTTAGAAAAAAAAAAATTCATGGTAATCGATTGTGAGGCTTACTTTTCTTGAAATTAACATGCACTCCATAAATATTATGTCTAAACATGCAAATCTAGATAATTATTCTGCCTTCCTTTTTTTCATTGCTAGTGTTATTTTCTCAAATACCTTGATGCCAAGTTTGTGTGGGGAAATAGGTGAGACTATATGGAGGTATAGTACTTAGAGTTCTTGATTTTTCAAGAACGTTGATGTTTGATATACATTTAGAAAAATAGTGCATAAACAAAATAACATGGTGCTGTGGTAGACAAAAATTTTTAAAAAGATTTTCGTAGTATTGTTTATTCTCTAGGATAGTTAAAAGCACAACACGCTTTTATGATATTCAGTTTTAAAAAATATTCCTAATTTCTGCTTAAATTTTTCTTCCTTTTTAAAGCTTTTTCTAGTACATATAATGAACTTGACTTTGATTCATTTTTATTTTTCTAAAAATTTTGTTCATTTTTACCAGTACAAAAAATATAGACATGTCTATAGAAATGATATTATTAGTCAGTCCAGTTCTCATTTCTTTTATTCTAGCTAAACTTCCACCTACCTGTAAATCCCATGCTTTCTTTCAAAGTCAAGGTAACCAATTATTTAAACATGTAATTCTCAACAGATCAAAGATTTCACCTTTGATTGGCAGCCGGTCCTCAGCGCTACCTCACATTTTACTCCTTAAGCCTCCAGCGAGGGCATTTGATCCTTGTCTAAGTCCTCTGCTCTCTTTTTACCCTCATGCCACTCATCCCCTTGTAAAACCCTGCATTTCATTATTAGCTTTGAGCAGGGCTACTACAGATGGCTGTCTTCTCTGAGTTGGCTGTTGAGCTAAAATGGAGTTCTAGTTTATTGAAGTGCATTTCAACGCTTGCTATTGCTTTTCACGCATTGCTTCAGTTTCCTCTTTACTAAATTTCCTTTAATGTGGTCCCTTAATTCATGTATTCACCGAAGCTGTATTTCCAGATGTCACTAATAATCAATTCTTGTTAAAAACCCAAAGGTTTGGCTCTGTTCTTATCTTTCTTCCTCTTGATTGCTTTAGATACCTTTAAAAGTATCTGTTTGCAGGGCATGGTGGCTTACACCTGTAATCCCAGCACTTTGGGAGGTGGAGGCGAGAGGATTGCCTCAGCCCAGGAGTTCGAGACCAGCCTGAGCAATTTGGTGAGACCTTGTCTCTGCAATAAATCAAAAAATTAGCTGGGTGTGGTGGCGCATGCCTGTAGTTCCAGCTATTTGGAAGGCTGAAGCAGAAGGATCACCTGAGCCCAGCAGGTCGAGGCTGCGATAGCCATCACAGGCCACTACACTCCAGCCTGGGTGACAGAGTGAGACTCAAACTCAATAAAAAAAAGTCTCTCTTCATTTCTTATATATATTTTTCTCAGCTCTAAGGCTCTAGAGAATGAGAATGAGATTTTGAGAAGGTGGTTGTGCCATCAACTTGATTTCTGGGGTGAAAGGATACAGAGCAAAACTTTTAGTTAACATGCAATAGACATGAAGTATCAGGGAGAATAAACCTTTGCAGCTGTGAATCACTCGAATTTTTTTTATTGTGACCATGTCATAATTGATCAGCACTGTCCAATAAATACAAAATGTAAGCCATATATGTAATTTTAAATTTCCAGGTGGCCAACTTTTAAAATGAAAAAATAAAAATGAAAAAAAATTTTAAAGTTGCTCTATATCCTTTCATCCCAGAAACCAAGTTGATGGTGCAACCATCTTCTCAACGTCTGCCAGGCAATGGGATAGAATGCAAGAGAAGTCTGGAGGTCTTGCACTAATAATGAGATGCTCTGGTCTGGAAGTGACTTACTTCACATCTCTATTCTTGATCACTGCCCAGATAAATTACATGGCCCAACGTGACAAGCAAAGGAAGTAGGCACTACTATGCATCCCGAAGATGAAGAGCCAAAAACATATGGCAAACAGCGCTAAAAATCCCACAGAGCCTTTTGGAAAGTGTGTTCAGATTGTTTTCACCATTGATTATAATCTCATTAATGTGAAATGGCCTCTATTGTCTGTTTTTCTATAGCTGGTTATTTGGCAATCATACCAATTTTTGGCAATCATACCATTATTTTTTATAACATAATGACAATTTTTTAATAACATAATGACAATTATTAAATCTTTAGAATAACCTTAAATTCTTTTCCATTTCTAATTAGAGCTTAGTCATTATTGAACGAGCTACACAAAACTGTTATAATTCAATTAAATCTGTAGTAAAAAAAAATGTAGAAAAGCAAACAATAGAAGATTATTACACATCCTCTTTGCTTATAGATTGTTTTCTTCATTTTTTAAACCAAATGAAAGGACTTCTTATTCTTCAGAATGCTACAGTGTCCAGTTTAACAGAGACTACATAGCAATTGACATTGTCATGAGCTATAGTCACTAGAAAAAACACAGAAAATATTGACTTTTTATTGCCCCATGAGTGTGGGGTCAACCACCCTTTCTCTAAGACACAGCTGGTCTTGAAGTCACCTGGTTCTTCTGGAAAATAAATCATGTGATCTTATTTCTTCACGTTCACCCATGGCTCTCTCAGAGAATGGTTGTGAAAGCCTATACAGGGGTCCATTATCCATGAAAACGACCAAACTACATTTCTGATCCAGTCATCAAAAAAGAACCCTTAAGATACAATTATGTAGAGAAATGAGGACGATCATGATGTAGAGAGGTTTGGAAACGTGGACTTTGCAGCCAGAAATCATCTCCATGCCCCTGTTTGCTAAGTGACTTTAATCAAAGTATTGAAGCTTATTAAGTCTCATTCCTGCTCTGGAAAATGGGGATAATTCTTACTTTGTGGAATTGTTATATGTCTAACAGACTTCTGGCACATATTAATTCCACAGCAAATGCTAGCTAATATAAAAGAACCATAATGTAGCTTTATATCCTAATTGGTGGCCACATAAAGAGCATATTACTTTTCACAGATTCTTTTGCAAAAGAAGTGGTCTCATTATTAGTTTCTTCTTGATTGCATTTTCATTTTACCTTGAAGTTGTACAGCATGTTCCAATTTGCCCTTCCACCCAGAGTCTTGATGCACCTTTGCTACATAGCCTCAAAGTCTTCAGGTGGGCCTTCATTTAAATGACTAGAGGCTTTGCTTCAAACTGGCACCACAGCTGGGTCTCTGGCTTTGATCATTTCTCTCTCTGTCTCCCTACCCCCATAGCATTTTGCGTATGCCACTTTCATGGCATTTATTGCATATGCCCTTGAACTATCTCTTGTATACATAAATTTTGCTCTCTAAATCTTAAGCTCTTTAGGGCAGGAACTATCATAACAAGAATCAACTAAAATGAATGGAAAACATATTCTGTCCTACTTTTTCTAATGTCTTTATCACCATTTGAATTTCTAAAAGACACAAAGAGGTAGGTGCTATGTGAGTCGTGTTTTACAGATGAGGGAGATTAAAGCTAATACAATAATTACCCAAGGTCACACTAATAGGAAGTGGCAGAGCCAGGATTCAAATCCAGATTGGCCTCTATTTGAAACTTAAGTTCTAAGCTACTGCCCACATTTTCTGTCCCACTTCTGCCCAATGCTGGTGGAACTTTTCACCTCCTGCAATATTTAACAGAATTCCTTGATTCATGCTTTTAATTGATTAATAAACAAACTCAAATTTTCTTAACTGCTTGTTCAAGGAAATTTGCTAACAAGCTTGGGCAATTTTTGGTGTGGTGAAAAATATCCTATGTTAAATATAACATTATTTGCCCATGGCTACATGATAAGTTTTGCTTTGTGACATGGTAGCATAACAGAACTAATTAAACTGTGCATTTTGCTATTCAGCCAAATACCCCTCTTACTCCCTACTACATTCAGACATCAGGCTACAAGTGGCAGGACTGAAGAGAGTTCTTAGAGCCTTAGTAATACATGTAATGAATAAAACATAATAGAAGTAGGTTGTGTCTAGGTTGCCCAGATTATCAGATACCAAAACTAGAGTAAGATATCAAACCAATGACCACAGATGTTGACTCACTCACTTTTAGTGATGTTGAACAAGATCTGCTTTCAACGGTGCTTTTGTACATTTTTAATACTTGCTCACATGTCAATATCATTTGCTTAGTAGTCATTGCAAGCCCTTGGTTTTCTGTTACCTATATAGGTAGGAAAAGCTGAGGATCAAATGGTCATGACATTTTTTTACTTTGAAATAGGGCATGTGATTTAACACAGTCAAGGGCATGCACAAATAAGTTTTGACAGAACTAAGAATACATTCACTGTCATCAGGTCAACTCTCATGATCTGAGACAGATTAATTTGCAGAGTCATGTGGTAAAATAAAATAGAAGCTTAGATCTCAGAATTTTTACACAAAAGGCACTTTGGCTAAGCAGCATCAGTGAGTGGTCCTTGCAAGAGGTTAGAATGTATAAACCAAGCAGCCTCCTGGATCTCATTTTTGAGTAGGTGCATGCATTAAGAGCCTTAACAAGGTTGTTGAAACCCTTTCTTCCGACGCCTGTCTGCTTCCCCGGTGTCTGTGAGGATGGGAAGCTGAAAATTGGTACAGGTGGTGTTTATCAATTGCTGAGTTCTTCTGAGAGGTGATCAGGCCTAACTCTCAGGTTATGCTCTATTTCAACCACAGTTGGTTCTCAAGATGGTTAATCTCTCCTGATAATAAGGATTTAATTCTACTTTAATTGTGATTCTGAGTTTTCTTTGACTTCCCTCTAGCTTTCATTTCATTACTTTTGTTTACCAAGAGTTAATCATTCATTAATATATGAAGAAAATAAGGAAATAATCTTTTGAATTTTGATGAGTAAATAGTAAAACATCAAGACAGTGTTCTCAAATGCGTTTGAGGACTATCTAATCAGAATATCTTTATGTACTTGCTAATATGCGCATGTATGGCACCCACTCCAGACTCACTGAAGTTTGAGAACCAGTACCTTGTATAAATTGTTGCACAAAAAGTCACTATGGTTAAGCAGTATCAGTGAGTGGTCCTTGAAAGAGGTTAGAATGCATAAACTCACTGAAGTTTGAGAATAAGTACTTTGACTAGCACAGCAAAAGTATTCCTATTTTATCTTTATGGTTTTAATTACTTAGCGCTTTACTCTGGTATAACAATGTTAAAGAATAACTAGTTGTCTTTTCATGCTGTATTATTCAGGGTTCTTCAGAGAATCAGAACCAACAGGAGAAAATATATATGCACGTGTGTGTGTGTGTGTGTGTGTGTGTGTGTGTGTGTGTGTGTGTGTGAGAGAGAGAGAGAGAGAGAGAGAGAAATTTATTATAAGTAATTGGCTCATATGATTTTGGAGTCTGAGAAATCCCAAGATCTGAGGTCAGCAAGCTGATGAGGAACACTGATGTTATAACCTGAGTTCAAAGGCATGGGAAGCCAAAAAGCCAATGGCATAAGTTCTAGTCTGAGTTTGAGTCCAAAGGGCAAAAGAAGACCAGGGTCTCGGTCTGAAGCCACCCAGAGAGTGACTTTTTCCTTACTCAGTATTTTCTTCTATTCAGGCCTACAATGGATTGGATGAGGTCCACTCATGTGGAGGAAGGCAATCTGCTTTACTGAGTCCACAGATTCAATGTTAACCGTGTCTAAAAACACTCTCAAAGGCACACCCAAAATAATCTTCTCAGGTGATGTTTACTTTTCTCCTTGATATCCGGTAACTCAAATACTGTGATGTAAAATGAAAAATGCTTACGTAATATGGTATCAAGTCAATACAGCTTATGTTACATGATAAGAAGGAAGAAAAAAACAAATATATTTGTTTATGGTGTGTGTATGTATGTGTAGACATGTTCATACAAAGCAAGGAGGAAATACTTGTGACAATTTCAGTCCTCATTTCTTTTTTTAATATATATATATATATTTTATTTTAAAATTGTGTGGTACAGCTAAGGGTTAGGTATACAAATATGTGTCATGCAAGTACCCTTGTTGATGAGGTGTGCCCCCTATCCCCAGACAGATATTGACTACCATTAATCCCACCTCCCTTCTCCTCCCTGCCCCCCCCCATAGTTTCCCATCACTGTCAATCCTTGTCTTATGGTTTCACATGTTCTCACTCATAAGTGGACCTTGTCCTCATTTCCTTAAGTGGTCAAATGGTTGTAACTGGTATTTATAGCTACTTTCTTCCACTATGCATTCTTTATTTCCTTTGCCTTCAGAAAAAGCACCTCAGCTGGTCGTGGTTCTTCACTGGAGGAGTGACTCAGATCTTCATTCCTGCAGTCTCTGGACAATTTGTCATCATTCTCAGATTGAGCTGTTACAGGCACTTCACTGGCCTTAGTTATAGTACATGGTGATATGAAGAGACACTGTGGAGTTGCACTCCAATTTCCCCTGAGTGGTCAGGACCAGTTGGCCCAACCAGCACGACAACTTCCTTCTTTGGCTATTATTTCAGAGACATTAAGAATCCAAAGTAGCTGGCTGGCAGAATTAACTTCCACTTCAATGGAATAATTGCTGTGTTTCCCAGTGGAAACACATATTCCCTAAAACTAAGGCCCCTAGGCCAACAGAGTATAAAATTGTGAGAACAGGAAGACAAAATATTGTTAGTGGGCCACAGGGCATGATAGTGAGTAGGCCACTTCTATTTCCACCCCTTGATTATTGGACCTGTGACTCCTGGCTAGAAGAGAATAACACCGTATGTTGGATGCTGATTCAGAACATACACAGCTTTCTGGAGAACCTTGCCCTAGTCCCACAAGGTATTGCTAACTAGCCGTCACCATAGCTGAGTCTTAAAAAGTCTGTTCTAGCATTCTATCAGACCAGCTGCTTCAGAATATTGGGAAATATGGTAAAACCAGTGAATTCCATGAGTATGGGATTAATGCTGTACTTCTTTTGCATGTGAAATTCCTTGAACAGAAGCAGTGCTGTGTGGAATAGCATAACAGTGGCTAAAACATTTGATAAGTCATTGGATGGTAGCTTGGTAGAAACACTGTGTGCAAGAAAGGCAAATCCATATCCAGAGTAAGCGTCTACTTCAGTAAGGACAAAATGCTGCCTCTTTCATGATGGAAGCAGTTCAATGCATTCAGCCCACCCATTAGGTAATTGCCTGATCACTCCAGAGAACAGCGTCATATCAGGGACTCAGAGTTGGTCTTTTGCTGGCAGGCTAGCCACTCAGTGATGGCCATAGCCAGCTTGGCATTGAGGAGTGGAAGTCCATGTTTTGAGCCCATGCAAACTTGATCCCTGGGTAGTTGGGGAAAGTGGTTGTCTGGAATTCACAGAACAAGTCATGCTGTACATTAGATTATTAAAATTCTCCTCTGCTAAGATCACGCTTTGGCAAGCATACAAATATATTCATGTTTTCTGCCCATTCAGAAAGTTCTATTCACATACATATTCCCAGATTTCCTTGTCACCAATTTTCTAATTATGTTCCTTCTACGTCCCTGACCATCTGGCTAAACCATTGGCCACAGTCCATGAATCAGTATGTAATTATACATCTGGCTATGTCTCCTTTCAAGCAAAGTGAACAACTAGGTGCACTGTCTGAAGTTTTGCCCACTGGGAGGATTTCTCTTAACTACTGTCCTTCAAAGATGCTCCGGAGAGGGGCCATAGTGCTGCAGTTGTCCACCTTTGAATGGAGCCTATATGTTGTGTGGACCATCTATAAATGATACTTGAGTCTTCTTCTTCTGTCATCTGCTTGTAAGGAATTCCCCATGAAGGCTGAGGTACAGGCAAGGAGAGAGAAGGCAGTATAGCAGGAGTGGGGACATGGGCATTTGGGTCATTTCTTTATAAAACTTACTTGTGCCTTCATGGCTTGTTTGGACCCAGTCATATAATATACAACTTCCATTTGATGATGGAGTACTGCTGTGCAGGCCCAGCTTTACGTCGTAGTGTATGATGGGTGTTTCTGGTCGCCTGGTAACATTCAGTCTCTACTAAGGCCCATTAGCAGGCTAAAAGCTTCTCAGAAGGACAGTTGTTATTTGCAGAGGAAGGCATAGGGCATTGTTCCAAAATCCTACGAGCCTGTGCTGAAATTCCCCTGTAAAGCACCAACCAAAGACTCCAAACAGTATCCTCGTCTGGCACTAGCCCTTCAAACACCATGGAAGGTGCTGGGCCATACGGTTCATGTGGCAGGGCAGCTTGCCCAGCAGCCTGGACCTGCTGCTGGACCTTCCCTTGTTCTGGGCCCTACTCAAAGCCAGCGGCTTTTGGAATTACTCAGTCAATGGACCACAGTAACATATCCAAATGAGAAATACACTGCCTCCAAAGTCCAAGGAAGCACTCTAGGTGTTCTGCCTCCTTTGTGGTTGTAGGAGGGACCAGATGCACCAACTTTTCCTTCAGATAGAGAAGGTGGAATGCATTATGCATTCCATCTTAAACTCTTCACCTGGAAGTGTCACATGCTACTTTCACTCACAAGTCATTGGCAGTGGCTAGTTTCATAGGTTCGTGCAATCTTAACAAGGCCACGAAGTGCAGTCCTGCCATGTTCTCAGGGGACAGAGGACTGGGAATGATTGGTGGACAGCACTGATGACTACAAGTTATATTGAAAAGCAAACTCCTTCCTCCTCCTTGACTCTATTCCCTGGGAACAACTACTCCTGCTTCTGTTTTTAGCTCTTCAAATGCATATTTTAACATCATATGTTGACACTTCTCTTTTTTAAAAAATCAACTTATATGCTATGTATTGACTTCTGGCTATAAAACGAAAGGGTTTAGTTCACTCACAGCATCAACCTTCCCTCTGCTCCCTTCTTTCTACTCTCTTGCTTTCTTAGGAAGTTTATTGAGGATGTACTTGTGTAAATACAGGATGTACCAAGAAGGATAAATACACGAGCACAGTGACATGTTGTTCCACTATGGTTTCTGTACTACTGCTTTAGAGGACTTTGAATGAAAGACTTTAGGAAGTATTAGATAGAGAATCTATAATATGTGAAGAATGATTTATAGCTTGTACAAAATTGAGAATATTGTAAAGGCATTTGGTAGAGGGCCAAAAAAGTGAATTTATTCTTAACTGACACTCAAAGCATTTTCCTTATATAATCATAGGGGCTATTGGATATATAGAGGAGGAAATATAATTCTAATATATGACTCAAGGTGGCAACAAACTATATTTGTATCATCACTGTAATAATAATATTTATTAGGTTTGCAAGTTTGGAACTAATCCATGTAAATATAATAGTGAATTTAAGGCTTCAAAGCTTGGGTAAAACAAAAACTTAGGTGAAAAGGGAGGGTAGGAACATTAATATCCTTTCTTATTCTATAAATTGGGAGTAGTGCATGTTGTCTGTGCTTCACGAAATTGAAACGAAGGGCTAGCTATGCTGTTTGAAATTGCAAAGGTATTAAATGAGGAACTGAGGATAGTGATTTAATTATGTGTAGGTCGGGAGACTAACTTAATGAGAAAGGAAGTAGAAGTGGTTAGCCTTTCTTCTGATTCTTTACCTTCTAAAAGTCACCTTTTCAGCCCTCATGCTACATTGTTAGTTTCATTTCACATAGAAATCTCTTTTTTTCTTGTAGTCCATTACTTTGAAAGTTTTGCTGTTTGTTTTTACACATCCAATGTTGCTGAAATCTAGTTTGATTCCTGTTATTTCATCGGTGACATTTCTCTTTAAAAGAGTTCGTGATCTCATCCTTGAGCTTGATGTTGCTAATTTTTACTAAAGTTTATCTAGATGTGGATTTGTTTTTTGTTGTTCTTTTAGCTGGACACTTTATAGACACTTTCGACCAAAAAACTAAATCCCTCATCCAGGGAAATTGTCTTCTAATATTTCAATGATAATTTTCTGCACTTTCCTTCTTATTCTCTTATTCTTGGACTTGATTAATCAGTTACTATAGTTTCCTTGTTTGACTCTGCATTAAATGTTTTCTCCTCTTTATTGTTTTTTATATGTTTGTTTTATTTTGGAAATATTTTCTTAAATTTGAGTCTCATTTCTTCTACTGGATTTCTATTTTGAAATTTTCATTTCCTTTTTGTAAGAGCCCTGTCTTATTCTGTTATGTCCCATTTCTGTTCAATCACCTTATTGTTTTATGCATGCAGACTCTTCGTAGATTGTTTCTATACAACCAGAGGCTTTTTAACAAAATTCTATTCTATTCTTTTTTATCTTTGTGTCAGGGTCTCACTGTCACCCGGGTTGGAGTGCAGTGGCATGATCACAACCCACTGCAGCCTCAACATCTTGGGCTCAGGTGATCCTTCCCCCTCAGCCTCCCAACTAGCTGGGACTACAAGTATGCACCACCATCCCCATCTATTGTTTTACTTTTTGTAGAGACAAGATCTTACTATGTTTCCTAGACTGGTCTCAAACTCCTGGGCCCAAGGGAGCCATGACATCTCAAAATGCTGCCATGACATCTCAAAATGCTGAGACTACAGGTATGAGCTACCATGCCCAGCCATATTCTATTCTTTAAAGGTTTGTTGTTGTTTGTTTGTTTGTTTGTTTCTCTCTCTCTCTCTCTTTCTTTCTCTTTGTAGTTGACTTTTCCATTTGTTTAGTTTGGGTCTCCTCCCCTTCATCCTCCTCACTCTCATTTACTTGATTTGCTCAAATATTCACTAATCACTGGTTATCTTTTATGATCAGAAATGAGGTAAATAAAAGTTTTCTAGAAGCTCTGTAGATGTGGACAGAATTGATCATTAGTCTCCTTATAATAAACAGTCAAAAAGCCAACCCTCATACTGATACTGTCTTTTATAGTTAAAAACAGTGTTGCTATAGGTATCAATTGCTATTCTAAAAGTAATTAAAAATACATGCCACATGTCTGTTGTCTTCTCAATTCTCGATAACTATAGCATGCACCCTTTTATCTAACTGGTTGTAGCTGGTATGATTTGTCTCCGGAGTTCCGAGTATTTCCTCTATCTTTTCTACGCCACCATGTCCAGGGTATGTGTCTTCAACCCTTATTTCATGGTAGGGGGCATAGTGGAATGTCCTGAAGAAAACTCAGCATGTGCTTATAGCATTTTATCTAGCTGTCTTTATGTAACTCAGATGTGCTTATAGCATTTTACCCTGTCTTTATGTAACTCAGATGAGCATATGACCTAGCTTAATTCTGTTTTATTTCAGAACCACATCATTGAATGTTTTTCTTACACACTAAAAGGTCAGAAAACTATGTCTTTGAACTAGAACTCTTCATCCAGAAAACAAAAAATGTTGGTTTTATAGCTTCCAACTAATTTCACAGCATATGTTCTGATTTTCTACTTTCGTCTATTAACACAGTGCTTAACAATGTTCTACAAAGATAGCAAAAATGGATGAATTCGTCATTTGGATGTGGGGCTTCCCTGGCACAACTTAGTAAAGAACCTTGAGCTTTCTCAAGCTAGTGTTTCATTCCCAGCACTATTCTGCCTTTTCAAAGCAGTACATAAACTCCTGAGGTATACTTATGAGCATATCCATTAGAAGAAAAGAGTTCTTGACTAATTGTCTTGAATATTTTTGATGATTCTGACAGTGTCCATTGAATGAAAAGGTTATCAAAAGACAACACTTATTCTAATATTTTCTTATATTCTGTAACATGATTAAAAGAGATTGAATAAAGTCAGATATTATAAGTAAAATTCCTGTTAGCATAGCCAAGAGCCCTGGATTTCTGAGCGTAAAACTCCCATAGTATTGATAATGATTCTTTCATTTATGCATGCAATTTAAAATATTTATTAAACTCTAAATCTGTGCTAGTCACTGCAAGAAAAGGTAGAAATAGAACGGTAGGGAAAACAGACGCAATCCTTGCCCTCATTAAGTTTAGAGACAAGAGAGAATTGTAATATGAGATAATCTCAACAAAAGATTCTTTGTTTTGAAAATACAGGTATATAACAGCAAACCAAGGCTTTGGTGGAGGGATGGGGGTCAGGGAAGTCTTCCTAGTGGGAATAATATTCTAGCTGAAGTCTAAATGATGTGTAGGAGCCAGTTCCCTGAGAAGTCAAAGGTGAATGTTTTAGAGAAAGCCCATGTGGAATATTCTGAAGCATGTATGGGAACGTGGTCTAACTGAGTAACAGAATGATATTCTGAGTGACTTAAAGTGTTGTGTTGAATTGTGGGTGAGGGTGGAATAAGGTGGTAAGACAAAATAGCATGGCATGCCAAGTCATAATAAAGACATTGCCTTTTTCCATAAAAATAGGGAGCTCTTATTTAATTATAATCAGGAAAGTAGCAAGACTGTGTGTGTGTGTGTGTGTGTGTGTGTGTGTATGTGAATTACTGTGGGTGCTGTGTGGAGAATGGGCTCCCATCCAAGTGCTAACCAGACCCAACCCTGCTTAGCTTCCAAGATCAGATGTGGAGATTGGTTTACTGAGAGACTGCATGAAAAGCAGAAAGACAGAAGGACATGTGTTTATTTTTTAAGAGATAAGGATGTGGCAATGCTGACTGAGAAGAGTAGCTGTCATAGAATTGGTACAGTTGAGTGACTGATTAGATATAATGAGTGGGAAAAGGGACCCAAGAAGCACCATAATTCTAGCTTAGGCAACTATGTGGCCACCAGTTGCATGACCTGAAAAAGGGCATGCAAGGAAAGATTGGATTTGAAAAAAATCTCTTGAGACAAGTTTGAGATATATTGAGGTTGAAGCATCTGTGAGATATCCAAATAGAAATAGATAGTAGACAGTAAGAAAAAGAGATTTAAAGAAAGATTTGACCTACATATATAGATTTGGAAATTCAATATAGAGATGGTAGATGAAACCATAGAGTTAATAATTCAGAAAGACACTGTAATGTGAAAAGGGAAAGGACTCAGAAGAGAAAACTAAGGAGGCTCAACATTAAAGAGATGGGAAACCAAAAAAGTCCTAGAATTCAGAGAAAAAAACAGGAGAATGTGGTATCACAGATGCCAGGAAAAGAAAGTGTTGCAAGAGAGAAGGTGTAAGGAACCAAAAATTTAAAATGATATCAACAGGTCAATATATGATAAAGAATATTAAGATTAAGCTATCAACTTGGATGGATTTAGACCCGATCATACTCAGTGATCTATCACAGAAACAAAGAACAGAGTACCATATGTTCTCACTCATAAGTGGACCTTGAATAATTATAATACTATAAGAAAGCAATTGGCAGTAGTGGGAAAATGTCAGGGGATGGGGGGTGGGATTGGCAGTTAAGGGAAACTGCTAGGGTAGGGAGGGGCATACCTCATCAACAAGGGTAACTACATAATCAACGTTTGTGTACCTAACCCTGAATTGTACTCCACATCTTTAGAATAAAAAAGAAAATATACAAAAAAAGTTTTAAAAAGTTAAAAAAAGATTACTCTATCTTAATATATTTATATATTTATATTATATACTTATACTATATTTATATATTCAGAAATATAACTCTAGTGAAGTTTTGGAAATTTACTTTTTTAAAAGCCTTGTCAGGGGAAGATATAGATTAATCTAGGTTGATAAACAGATTATTTTAAATAAAATCTGAGACTTTCTCACAAGAATAACAAAAAATAAAAATGCATATACATTATATTCCACAAGATCTCTAAGGTTTCATATTTTTTTCTGGGTGACATTTCTAAGATTCCACTATATTTCCCCTCTCTGTTATGCATTAGTATGATAAGCCCTGGCAGTCAGGCTGTGCTATGTGCTGTTAAATTCATACATTGTTGTTTTACTGGTAGTGAAATGATGACAATTGCCCAGTATCATTTCTTTCTTTCTTTTTTTTTTTTTTTTTTTTGAGTCAGAGTCTCACTCCATCGCCCAGGCTGGAGTGCAGTGGTATGCTCATGGCAACCCCAACGTCGACCTACTGGGCCCAGGCAATCCTTCTGCCCCAGCATCGTTTCTTGACACGTGCTGCTTCTTACACACATGAAGTTGAGCAGTACCTACAAATCTTCTGCATCTGGATGAAGAACATAATTGAATATCTTATATTTTTTAATATAAGTAACAATAATCTTTCTTTGCAAATACCATTTTTAACTTAGAAAAGTAATATATGCACAGGCAAAAAAAGTGAAGAGTACAAAATTCAACAGTGAGAAATACAAATGTGCCCTGTTACCATAAGCCCCTTGCTTGTTCTTGAGAGGAGTCCATCTTTTCAGAACTTTTTTCCTGAATCTGTAAGATATGCATTCCAGGAAAGGCTTATCCACTTTGGGGTATTTATTAATAGAATGCAAGACTAGAAAGAATTGCAGTATTTAAATTATTTTAGGGTACAATTATTGTCTTTTTCTCATGACTACTTCAGTGAATACCAGTCTGAATCTCTCCAAATCTTGTTTTCGTACCACAGGCCACCATCAACTGTCATTTGAGTTCTCTATCACTCTGAACTATAGTCTAGCAAATCTTTTATTCACTAAGCAGGATTATAGCCCATACATTGAAATAAGTACTTCATCCTAATTAGTTCCACAGGTGCCTTTCTTTTAAAAAGAAAGTAGTTTCCATACCGTCTCCAGAAGAATGTTTTCAGGTCATTATCTCTTTGATAAATGAATGTATTGTAGAGCCTGGGTTTCCCTGAAGGGTCTCTGTGATGCAAAAAATGCTGTGTTATAACTTTTGATCCATGATTGCCCTAATTTTCTCAATTTATCCAATATTATATCCAGATATGCAGTCCCAGATCTCCAATGAACCACACTGTGCTTCCTTGTTGATTTTATGTACTTACTTTTCCTCAGGTTGCTACTAAACATAAGTTCTTCTCTTCATACTAGGTATTATGTGTCAGCTTTTAGAGAATTAGATTGTTTACGGCATTGGTATAAGAATAAAGTACTTACAGACAATGGATTAGTGGTTTGAATTCTTCCCAGGCTATCAGCAATCAAAAGTTGTTAGTGCTCTCTTGTGGTATATATAAAATGAAGGTGGTCTGATTCCAATTCCAGGCCAGCAGGAAGGAGTACAATTTCTATTACAGAAGGCAGGAACAGAAGTCTTGGTAAGAAGGCCAGATGTCTTTTTTGAATGGCTTATAAGAACAAAACCTGAACATGTTTTAATTTTTTCCCCCAAAGCACTATCTCTGGAGTAGTGTTAAAGTGTTTCATTCCCTCCCCATAATCATTTTCTTCCACTATAGACCTTATTGGTTTATTTACTCACTTGTTTGCTTCTTTCTCCAACACTCAAAAGTTTTAAAAGTTCATTGAACTTATTTCTGTTTTCTTTGTTCCAAACAAGCCCCTCCAAAAGCAAACACCTTTAGCTGCTCGCTTAACGTATGTAGCCAACTTTTTATCAGTGTTCCTCTGGACATCATAGCTTATCAAGCCTTTTCAAATGGGGGTTGTAAATTTATCCTGCTTTTCTAAAAGTAATTGCTGTTCTATATATCATGGAAGCGTTGAGGACATTTGATCAAGTCAAACTAACACACAAAAATATATGTAAGATGATTCAGAAATGCTTTCTATTATATCAGCCAGACTTTAGAATTGTGAATGCCTTACTATAACGAAAAGGTGAATGAGAAAACACGGGGAAACTTGAGTCTACTGGCAACTCTGCTTGGACACCAGCATCTGTATATGACACCAGCATCGAAGAATGTCTTTCTGGGTCATGTAACACTTCTGTGGCACTTGTAGAAGCAACATGGTCTGCATGTAGGGGTCAGTGACTTAAGACATCTTTCTGAAGGGGAACACAGTATATGATTTTAGTTTGGTAATAAAGACTGGTTTTCATATTCTTAGAGCAGCTTTAAGCTTTTTTGATCAAGGCCCACGAAAAGAAATATTTATATGTATTTTATATTGGGATCTAGTTCATGCAAACACACCAACATGGGTGTAAGACTATATATAAGTATATAAATAAATGCGTTTGTGTATATGAACATAACTTTTATTAAATGAGTCGTATTTTACTATGTGCAGTGCTCTATTCCAGTCTCTATTCTAAACTCTACCAATAAAAAATAATCAAACTGGTCACATTTCATTAGATCTATTTCATACCTGATTAATGGGTCAGATATAGCACTTTGAAAACACATTGATCTAGTGTGACTCCTTAAGAATTGTGAATATGTGCATAAAAATATTATGTCCTTTCTATCGCAATCACTTTCATTTCAAAAAAAAAGATTTGTGTTAGGACTTTTTTGTGTATTGGGAATTTATTTTTACCACTGACTAAATTTCTGTTAAATTAAAGATTGCTTATGTTGTGAGTGAAGACTACAAATATGTTCACCATCCTTGTGGTTTGAAATAGTTTATAACTATTCTCTTTTCACACAACTAGATAATACATTCTGATAAACTGTGTGTTTAGAGAGCTTCGAGATTTTTTCTTTTTACTCAGATTTGTCTGTTCCCTGAGTAAATGAAAGATAGCTTTCTAGAGTATTATCACAACATATTTACAAACTCTAAATATTCTTTAGAAGGAAAAAAGAAAATATTTCAAATTGAGATTAAACAAAGTGATTAGATATATTTCACCTGTATGTCTACTTAATATAGTTTCATTATTGTCTTGCAGATTTTTCTGTTTATTGGTCCATATTCCTGTGTCAATAAAAAAAAGTTGCCTCTCATTTCACACTAAAATGTACCTTCTCCCTTGGTAAAAACAATGCCGACTTTCTATTAGATTAATTTATTTACAAAAGGGATACTGGATCATTCAATGCTTGCTATAAAATTGTTTAAATCAGTTCTTTATCTGCTTGTGTTACTGGTGGAAGGTGACCATGCATATTTCTCAACCAAATTTAGCTAGCTAACAACATTAACCCTCAGGATTAGAAGAATAAACCCATCCTATATACGTTATTTAGGATTTCTTCTGCCTACAAGTCTTTCAACATTGCTCACTCTATTATAGAAGTCAGTCACCACGTCTTTCCCAAAAGTTAACCTTTTCCACTGGGCCATTATTGGTACATAACCTTATCTTCTACTTCAGTGATGAGTTCCACAGGTCACTGGCAGATGATGATTTTCAAAATGCAGAAGGTGATGAGAGATTATGAGGATCTGTGTCACTCAAGTTAGACTCTGAAAGCTGAAAAGGTATCATGAGTCATTGTTGGTTCGGTCAAGATTTGATTTTTAATATCTCACTTGAGATTATTCATGCTACCTACACGCCATTTAGTATTGCAGTTTGTTGTAAATTTTTTATTTTGCAATCTTGTAAGCTTTTTCCAAGTTAAATGTTAAGGCAACTTATGTTTAGATAATTGAGATGAAGAAAATTTTGCTTTTAATAAATGTAAGCAAAGATATAGAGCAAACATTAATCATAGTATTCTCTGCTGCCCTTGATTAAATATGGGATACAATACATATCATGATATGTAAATTGCATGTTGAAGCACATATGCGTGTTGTCAAAGATGATCTGATGTTATCATGTCCTCTTTGAATCTTCACAAAAAAAACCTCAAGTTCAAGAAAAGCAGGAGAGTAAATTAAGGATAAAGACCTACACAATTCATCAATAAGAATTATCTTAGATACTTATATTTCCCTTTAACACATGTATCACACAAAATTTGCAAATTAACTGGGAGCCAGAATATGGCCACTTGATATTAAGTATATATCCTAAGACTACTAAAAGAATAGCACTTGCTAAATTTTTGGAAAGTGCTCAAAGTTCACCAACCACATTTATAACCTGTATGTCTTTTTGAGACCATTAGTCAACTATTTAAAAGTTAACTGTACTAATATAGATATTAATTGTAGGCCAGTACTTTGAACAGTAGCAAGCTAGGATACGTCCACAAAACATCTTAGACATGGAAAGATTATGATCTTTAAAATATACACCACAATTCAGTTACTTTGGCTGTATCATATGGGGATACATTTTAATATAAATCCCCTGATATTTCTCCAGTTTTTCTCTTGACACACATGACATCTTATCTTTTCTCATCTCCAATATTTTTATAGCTCTAAACAGATTTTTTTTTCTTTAACTTCATTATCACTTTATTTGAAAAGGGTCATTCTGGTTTTTCTAATCACTTTTGCTTTTGCCTCATTCCCCTTTATGACTTTAACACTGAAGAAGTCGCAGATTGAAGGGCTGGGGTTAATTCTGTTTAATATTCTGTAAAAACTAAAGAATATTAGTGATAGTGTAACTTTCAAGATCTTAACAAAAATATTTCCAAATAATAAGCAACAATTGAAATATACTAAAATTAAGGATTAGCACATTCTATAAAAGAAAGTATAAAGCTAAACCAGCTCAATGCTTAAACTAAACACAGGTGCTGTTAGTTCTGTTAATGTCTGTGTTATGGAGTCATTAATTTGGTTGTATACTCTTTGTCGCTTATTTAATATATGAGCTTTAAATAACTTAAAAGCTGGAGTAATTATCTTGTATTTTAAAAAGTATTGTGTTTGACATGAATTCTCTTTAATGATCTCTGAGTCTAAGAAGGCTTATATTTATGCCCAGAGGACACTCCACATTAAAAGATCATTTTGTTTTTCACATGTACTCCAAATCTACTATGATGGAATCCCTTCATTTTAAAGATTATTATAATCACTTTATTCAGAAAGTGTTTTATATAATATGAAACTCCTTCTAATGGCAAACAGGGTTGCATTGTGATCTTGATGCCATTGTCACCTGGCTTCATACCCCAACCTAACCATTTCCTAGTCACATGATCCCAGCCAACCTATTTACATCCTAATCTTCTGTGCTGGCATCAATCATCTTACTTTTTCAGAATTATATAAATATGGCCAATACCAGTACCTTGCCATGAGGTGGGCACTCAATGAATGATTGTAGTGGCTAGTATTATTGCTTTGCTGTTATTATCAAAAGCTCTGTAATTATTTCTAGGCACCTATTAGTAAACAGTAGAAAATGAAGTGAAACAAATATCTCCAGAGTGATAGCAAATACTCTTTTTAAGTCAGCCATGAGATGACAAATGTTAAGTAATACACGATTCCTTCCTTTGAGAAGAGAAAATTACTTCTTCCATATTGAAATAGATTTATTGTGGAAAAGTCATGCTGTGACACATGAAAAAAAAATTCTGCAGTATGTGTGCCTAATTCCCTGAGAAGAAATTCATTTTCACTCTCATGAAAATATGGACACATCCTTTTGATGGCAATAGTGAGAGCTGGCCATCAGGGAGGAGAGAAAGTCAGCCTATGGAAATCAGGCTCTTAATTAACAGGTAGCAGGTCAGAGGAAGTATGGTGGTTTTAATTACAGCACAAGTTTTGAGTAATTATTGGCCTGTAATTAAGGCAAGATAATTTGAGAGATTTCTTTTCTAGCTCAAAGCATCTATACATCAGATAATAATTGTTAGCAGTGAGATGGTATGACAGTCTCTATTTTTTCCCACAAATTTGAGGTTGCTACATGAAGTGGCATTATTTATGCAAGTGTGGCAATGTTAGTGTTTTCTCTTAGTTGTATGTTTATATAATATACAAGAGTGTGGAAGAACGTATTATATTTTAAAAACAATGAAAATCTGTATGAGAAATTCTGTTTGAGTTTTGAGAGGCACTGGGTGAGATCACAAAGCTCTTCCTGACTTTGGAGCTTCTTATACCTCCAGATTGTAAATACTTGAAGGGTTGGACTTGAAAATCTAGATTTCCAAAGTGATGGGATCACCACAGTTAATAAGTACATTAAGAGATAAATCTAGATAGAAAGATAATTAATTGCCTGTGCATATGAGTGAAAAGGAAATTAGATTGTTTACTAAGCCAGATACCAAGATCTGAAGAAATATCAAGTCTTAAGAAGCTCTAAATATATGAAGTGTTGTCCACTAGAATAGGAATGTAAATTATTCCATGTAGATCCAGAGAGAATGACTAGAATTTACAGGAAGAGAGATTTTGGTGCCAGACAATGTGTATACTACAATGCTTTTCCTCCCAAATGATGTCTATTTCTCTCCCTTTCACAAGCTGAGGTTATCCAGTTATCTCTCAGGGCCCTGTTGAAGGAACCTCATAGGTGAAAGGTCCGAAGGGAAAGATCTCAAAGAAAGAGCTCAGGCGCTGCTTTAAACTCTAAAATTCTAGGATTTGTCCACTTGGGAACTAACAAGTGCCTGTGAATAATTGGATCTGTGTGACAAGTGAAAAGAGAACTGTTTGAGTGAACATAAGTAGTGGTTAGATTTAACAACTAATAAGAATAATCAGCTACGCAGCCTGTGCAGATTTAAGAGGCAAATTGCATGTTTAGCAATGCCGACTAGCAGAGGTGCTCTTAGCTGTTTTGTGAGGACTTGGAAATTCACTCTTTGCACCCTCTGCTGGCTAATATGCAGGGCACTGGTTTTTAGGTAGGAAAGGACACTAAATGTTCCCCCGGGAATAATATCAGGTGATATTAGTACGTGAAAGAAAAGTAGTGATCAAGAGCAGGGATAAATTGATTAAGAAAGCTCATGAAAGCTGCAATATGTTTGATTCTTGGAAATTTATTTTTGATGATCTTTGTATTAGCAGTTGATTCCATTGGTACCATATGGTGACAATGGTAAATAATTTTTATTTTTTTTTAATATTTAAATCAACTTTATTTTATAAATCTATGCTGAGAATTGTTATTCTGTAAAGTTTCTAACAGTATAATTAATAAAGTAATAGTAGTTTCGTAAACTAACAGTTAAAGATAAATTAAAATTACTTTGGAAGTGAAACAAACCTGGATAAAGTGTCTTTGTGGGGTTCTGTATGTCTAGAAGTAGGTTTTTATTTTATTTTTATTTATTTTTTATATTTAATCTTTTAGAAAGCAGGATTTATTGAGAGGGCAGAAAAGCTCCCACAGTGGGAGGGGACCCGAGGAGCTTGCCCTAGAAGAAGGTTTTTAAAGAACTGAATCAACAATGAATCACTATCATTTTCAGGATGTAGCAGTGATAGGGAGAATCCAGTGCATGCGAATGAAGAATCCTCACTATAGAACATTGCCATCTTCCCCGAATGGAACAGTCTCATAGTCCCCAGGAGTTCCTATTGTGCTTTTCAGTCAATTTCCAACAGTACCTGTGCAACCCAGAAAACGACTTTTTCTGACTTTAGTCTTACGTAAACTTCAGTATAAATGAATTGTATTTGGTTTCTCTAGGTCTGAATGACTCACCCAGGTTGTTGGGTTTATCATTCGTTTGTTCCTTTTTATTAATCAATAGTATTCCACAATTTGTTTATCAGTTTTCGTATTGTTGGACATTTAGTTTGTTTTCAGTTTTTGATTCCTATGAATAAAGCTACTATGAATTTTTTATATCTCTTTTGTAAATATCTAGGTATGGAATTTCTGGTTCTTAGGGTAACTATGTAACTATAAAGAGCTTTCAACAATTTCATAATAATTGAACCAGGTTCAATTATTACATTCCCATAAGCACTGTATGTATGAGAGTTCAAGTTGTTCTGTATTCTTACCAATATTTGGTATTTCAACCCCTTCTAGGGATTGAAAAATTATATGGTCTTAACTTGCATTACTATAATAACTAAAAATGTTGAACCCTCTTTTGTGTGCAAATTGACCATTTACTAGCTTCATTAGTGAGTTGTCTTTTCAAATATTAAAATTTGCCCTTTTTATTGAGCTGTTTACTTATATATCGTCAAGTCCTTAATATTCTGGATTTAAGTCATTTATAAGATCAAGAAAATTATTTTCACTAAGTAATAATAAAGTTGTACAATATCAAAAATGTTGATTTTTGAGATATACTTTTAAATCACAAATGGGTCTAGAGTTTTAGAAAATTTTTTTCTTCATAAATTGAGATGATTATGTGACTTTTATCCTTTATTTATTGAATGGGTTTTTGAATGTTAAGCCTCCCTTGAGTTATTGGGTAAGCCTTGCCAATTAAATCTTTTGTATGTGTTATTAAATTCATTTGCTAACATTTTATTTTAAAATGATGTGCCTATTTTTCAGGAAAATTATTAGTTTACACATGTATGTTCTTTCTTGCATTAACCTTGTTAAGCTTTGGCATCAGGATTATATAGAGCTCATAAAATGAATTGAGAGATGTTCTATACTTTTCTGTTACCTGAAAAAACTTTTAAAAGATTGGCATTATTTCTTTCTTAAATGCTTGAAAAATCAACAAGGAAGTCTCTAGGCCTATAGTTTGTTTTAGATTTTTAATTACGAATTTTATTTTATTTTATTTTTTGTTTTTTAAATAAAATTATTATATTAATTTTACTTTTATAGTTCTTATTGCTAGTACATAGAAATATAGTTGATTTTTATAATCTTATATTTTACAACTTTTTTGAGCTCTTTACAATCACTTTTTAGTCTACGAATTTAATTTTAAAAATCGTTACATGACTGTTCAAATTTTTTACTTTCTTAGTCACATTTAGAAAGCTGTATTTTACAGTTTATCTCATCTTTGTTGTGGCATTTACTCACATAAAGTCCACAGAATTTATGTATTTTATTTCTATTATCCGTAATATTTTGTAATGATATTTCCTTTTTCATTAGTGATATTCCTGTTTTGTGTTCCCTTATTTACCTTAATTAGTGTTGCTACGTGGTTTTTTAATGCTATCAGTCTTCACTTAAAAGAAAATTTGGATTTTGTTGGTTTTTCAAAATTGTTTTGCTGTATATTCCTTGGCTTTATTTGCTCTTCTTTTTCTAACTTACTGATTTTTAGTTATCAGTTTCTCTCTAAGTAGTTCTTTAGGTGCATCTCATGAATTTTGATATTGTACAACTTTATTATTATTTAGTGAAAATATTTTCTAAATTGCCTTATACAATTCTTCTTTTCTGACTAGAGTGTTTTTAGAAGGGTGTTTTTTAATTTACAAATATATGGAAATATTTTTTGTTAAAGACTTTTTTTTCCTTGCTGCTCATTTTTAAGTTAATTCTATTGTGGTCAGATAAAATAGTATTCATTATTTTAATATTTCAAGTTGTTAGAGCTCATTTTATGCCTCAGCATATGGTATATCTTGGTACATGTTTTATGTGCACTTGTAATTTTTTTTTAATGTATATAAATATCCATTAGGTGGATAGGTTTATTTAGATTTTCTATAGGGATATTGATTTTCTGTCTACTTGATTAGTCCTAAAAATAGTCAATTTTTTAAATTCCCCAACCATTATTGTGAATGTATTTACTTCTCTCTGAAATAAATTTTGATGCCTACTTATTAGGTACATATATTTTCAATTGTCATGTCTTCCTGTTCCTGATGAATTGACCTTTTTATTATTATAAAATGTCACTTTATCTCTCATAAAACTCTTTATCTGTAAGCCTATTTTTCTAATATAATCACGGTCACAACAGATCATTTGTAATTAGGATTTGTACAGTATATGATATGTGTTTTTATATTTATATTTTTGACCTATCTCTATACTTATAGTTGAAGTGTTTCTCTTACACACAGCACTATCTCACCTTTTTATCTCATTTCAATCTTGTCTTTGAATTATTTAATCCACTTAGATTTAATGTAATTATAAGATTGTGTTGAAGTCTATTTTCTTTTATTGTTTTCTGTTTATCCTAATTTTAAAAATTCTGTTTTTCTGTATTCTGTAAATAATTGAGTATATTTAAGCCTTCTATTTTATATATTTTATTAACTTTCTGTTTGAATTCCTTTATTTGTTTGGTGGTTGCTGTAGAAATTACAATATAAATTCTTAATTCTTCATAGTCTACCTTAAATTAATATTTTACTACTTCACATATAATACTAGAATCCCCTTCCTTATATTTTATGCTATTGCTGTAACTTATTCCTGTGTTACTAACCCATGACACTTTATTATCATGTTGCTTTAAATAGTCAATTGTCCTTAAAACAAAATGAAGAAAAAAGGTCTTTTATATTTACTCATATGATTACCTTTTCTGTTGATTCAAATTCTGTCTGGCATCAGGTCCTCTTGAAGCATTTTCTTTAGCTTTTTTTTTTGTAATTCATGTTTGGTAGCATTCATTTTTTAAACTTTTATTTATCTGAAAATGTCTTTTTTATAATTTAATTTTTAAAGATTGTTTTGCTGGATATAGAATTTTGGGTTAAGAGGTATTTTTGTTTTCCTCTTTTGACACTTTGAAATAGAGAGCTTCATTGTCTTCTGGTTTGTATTATTTTTCATAGAATATCGGCCACAATTTTTTTTTGTTTTTTTGTTTTGTTGTTTGTTTGTTTGTTTGTTTGAGTTGGAGTCTCACTCTGTCGCCCAGACTGGAGTGCAGTGGCCGCTCCCGGCCACCGAAACCTCAACCTGCTGGGCTCCGGCGATCCTTCCGCCTCAGCCCTCCAAGTAGCCGGAATTACAGGCATGTGCTACCACACCCGGCTGATTTTTTGATTTATTGTAGAGATGAGGTCTCGCTGCCCAGGCAGGTCTCGAACCTGCGGGCTCAGGCAATCCACTCACCTCAGCCTCCCAAAGGCGTGGGATTACAGGCTGAGCCACCGAGCCCGGCTGGCCATAATTTTTTATCATCATTTTCCTAATTGAAATGTGTCATTTTCTTTGTTTGATTTTAAGATCTTCTATATACCATTGGTTTTCATTACTTTAAATATTATATTCCTAAGTGTGATCTTCTTTGTATTCATTCTACTTGTGGTTTATTGACTTTCTTATATCTGTGAGTGTATATTTTTTATCAAATTGGAAAATATATGACCTTTGTTTCTTCATTTGTCCTTCCACCCTCTTCTATGTATCCTCTCCTGGCATTCCAGGGCTTACATACTAAAGTGGCTAATATAGTCTCACAGGTCACTAGGACTCTTTTTTTAGACAAAATTTTTTATTTTCTTGAGTTTGAATAATTTCTATTGACCTGTCTTAAATTTAACTGATTCTTCTACAGGGTCTGCTCCTCTCAGTCCATCTAGTGAATTTTTAAGGATTGATTTATTTAGTTTTCAGAGTTTCTAATTTTCTTTTTAAACCATCTATCTCTTTATTCATTATATCCATCTTCCTCTTGATATTTTAAAAACATAGTTATAATGATTATTTTAAAGCCTATGCTGATTCTATGACCTGGATCATTTGAAGGTCTGCTTCAATTGACCGTATTTTTCTTTGGATATGATCTCATTTTCTTGTTTCTTCATGTGTCTCATAATTTTATACTGTGTCCTAAGTATGGCATACAAGTGAAATTCAGTAGTAAAGTTTTTGTTCTGATTTGTCTTTTTTCAGATAGGTAAGACCCTGGTGGCTAAGTAAAGGAATGTTCTGTCAGCTTTTTTTTTTTTTTAATTTAATTTTTTTTTTTTTAGTAGATCTGATAATGGTACTCACATTTCATAAGATTGAATTTCCCTTTGATTAGGCATATTGCCTCTGCCTTTTTGATCTTACAGTATTGGAAGCAGGAGAGCATTAGGCTGCAATTTTCAGATATTTGGTTTATCTCTGGATTCATCTTTAGCAAAGTCCCAGAATCTAAGGTGCTGGTAATACAACATCATGTCTCTCCATTTCCAACCCATTTCCACTGTTTCTTGACAAACATCAAGAGGGAAGAATTGATGGCCCAAACAATTGTTTTAGCATATAGGTCTCTTTCAGATTCATGCATGATCTAGCATCCCTGTGTTTTATAAGCCATGACCTACTTATCCTTGTCCCTGAAAAGTTAAATATCTATGGCAGACCTACTCTTCTGTCTGCCCATACCCAGACCAAATACTTGACCCGGTGTACAGAAGATGCTATCCTCATGACTCACCTATGAAGTCCTTGGTCTTTTCTGAAATTTGGTTCATCATGAGGCCTTCTATCATCCACCATGCTTCACTAACCACATGGAGTATTAACATTAAAAAAAAAAAAATCTGTCTAGGTTTTTCTTATTGTTACCATGATAGAGAAGGTGTTTTGTATTTCTCTACATCTTTTCTGAAAGTAAAAGAGCCACCAACAAGTAATAACTTTAAATCAAATATCAGTCCCCCCTTTTCTATGCATATATAAGTAGAAGTTGAGATATACATGAAGAGATTTAAATATAGATGTAGAGTGTTAGTTTTATATATGTTTCATGTTCTATGAATACCAGAAGCTAATATATATATATGGCTAGAAAAATGAAAGATTATATTATTAGAGTTTAAAACAGCATTCAAGGCATTATTCTCTCCATGAAGGAAATACTTCTAGTTATTAATTAAAGCCATTAATGTAGAGTATAATTTGACTTCAATGATAATATTACTTTGTCTAGATCAACTTTTTAATAAATCTGTGCATTATGACTTTTTTTTAAGTCACAGAAACACGAAATTGCCATAAGGAAATTGAGTAAAAATTGGAAAGAAGGAGAGAAAGGGAGGAGGGAAAGGGGGGCAAAGGACAGAAGAAGGAAAGGAGGAGGGAGGGAGCAAAGAAGCAAAAGGAAACAAGGAAAGAAAGGACTAACAGCTTATTTACTCCTGTAGATTTAAAGTGAAGAACTGAATGATTTTCCCCCCACTTTTCTGGCTCCAAATACTCGTCTGTTTTAGATCAGTGTCAGTTCTCCTACAGCCCTTTACATTTTGCTCTAGAGTCCTATGCATATTCTAGTACATTCAAATTGCAGAGGTTTGTTAAGACTTGCAGGAAAAGTTTCATTTACCCCAAGATAAAAAGATAGAAATTGGAAATGTTAAAGTGACTCAACATTAACTAACAATTTATAAAAGTGCCTAAAAATCAATATGTATGTTTATTTTTCACATCTGCAAAATCCTTTTGGAGATTGTTCAATACTGGTTCTTGAATTTTACGATATATCAGAATACTTATGTCTTTCTTTCTCTATGCATATATAAATATCATTGATAGTAAGGATAAAGTATTTTGAAGAACAGAAGATTATATATTATTTTGGACTATTTAACTGAAAAACAAATAAGTTAAAGATATGTAACAATCTAAAAACTATCAACAAGCAGTAAGTTTTTTGTTGTTGTTGTTGTTGTTTTTCTTGTTTCCTAGTCTTATATTACAGAGAAACCTAGATTATTTCTAATCTACTCCAAAACGCCCCAGGACTAATAAATACTTCCTTCTGGGCATAGATTTCGGTCACTGCAAAAATCTATTTTTGTGTGTGTCATGACTTACCAGGAGCTTCAGGTGCTTTCCAGACTTTCAGATGAGGAATGGCTGCTCTCCAGAAGGGTTGTAATGTGATCCTGCTTTGGCAGGCAAGCTATCAGAGAATTTGTATCTAAGGAAGCATTGCCTTCACTTCAAAGCCTGTCTTTGGTACTACATGCTCTGGTTCCTTATAGGATTGTGATGTTGACTTCTAGCATCTGCCTCCTCCTTCCTACCCTTTGTTCCCAAATCTCATAACTTCCTAGACCTTAGCTCAAAACCCAATCCCAAAGCTCTGCTATCTTTAGGCAGAATGGGGTGAAAGGCATGAAGGCTGTGCGTACATCTTTCCCAGTAACATCCTCTAAGAGATGCAATCAGCACAGAGACTTCCACCTTCAAGTTAGAAAACACAACAGCAAAAATTAAGTATGTTTGGCAATAATATGAAAGCAATTAAAATTAGAGACTATGTACTATATAATAAGATAGATACTAGTTAAAAACTTTTCTCTGAAAAAGAAGTGAGACATTGCTCAACGTCAATATTTATTACCTTATTCGCCAACTGATGCACTGAATTATTAGACAATGTATTGAGTCCATATGCCATATTGAGCATTAAATTAGTTGCTGTAAGGAATACAGAGATTATCTAAGATATTATCCCTATCTGCAAGGAATTTCACTATCCAATAGGAGAGATAAAGCATGTACATTAACATATAATATAAACATGTATATTAACACATGAACATTAACACATATTCATAACACATATAGTGCAAGATATAATCTACTGGAGGCTATAAAACGGTGGAAAACACTCTAATTTTTTTTTTTTTTTTTTG
>NW_007258648.1:248668-271789 GCF_000164805.1 Carlito syrichta
CCTCAGCCTTCCAAGTAGCCGGAATTACAGGCATGCGCTACCACGCCCGGCTGATTTTTTTGAATTATTATAGAGATGAGGTCTCGCCAAGTTGCCCAGGTTGGTCTGGAATCCATGGGCTCAGGTAATCCCCTCACCTCGTCCTCCCAAAGTGCTGGGATTACAAGCTTGAGCCACTGCACCCAGCCTAATTTACTTTCTTTTTTTTTTTCAGTTGGAGTCTCACTCTGTCACCCAGACTGGAGTGCAGTGGCCGCTCCCGGCCACCGAAACCTCAACTTGCTGGGCTCCGGCGATCCTTCCACCTCAGCCTTCCAAGTAGCTGGAATTACAGGCATGCACTACCATGCCCGGCTGATTTTTTGATTTATTGTAGAGATGAGGTCTCGCTGCCCAGGTGGGTCTCGAACCTGCGGGCTCAGGCAATCCATTCACCTCAGCCTCCCAAAGGTGTGGGATTACAGGTTGAGCCACCGAGCCCGGCTTGCTTTTGTTTTTAATGGTGTGGCAAAAAATGGAGAAGTAGAACCATAGGGAAGAACAGAGTTAAGCTTTTTTGTTAAAAGCGTAGGGGTGGGGGTGAGGATTATCTTA
This sequence comes from Carlito syrichta, assembly GCF_000164805.1. Taxonomy (NCBI): domain Eukaryota; kingdom Metazoa; phylum Chordata; class Mammalia; order Primates; family Tarsiidae; genus Carlito; species Carlito syrichta. The sequence goes on from NW_007258648.1 coordinate 249,263, forward strand.
GCAAAAAGAATGTGAGCCAAAAAATAAAGGAGAGCCATTGAAAGGCATGTTCAAGTAATGAATGCAGTGCAGTCTGACCAGATGCCAGGGAATGTGGAGGAGTATAATGTGGAAATAGCGCTGGACAAGTAGACAGCAATCAGATCAGATTGTGTGTGTGTGTGCATGTGTATGTGTGTTGGCAGTGAAGAATGCTGTAAGCTTGATTCAACCACTAAAGAAAACAGTAACTTTAATTTATATAGCACTTTGAAGTTTACAAAGCAGATTTATATATGTCATTTTACTTAATATTCCTGACAGTGATCTTCCCTGATTACTCCTTAGTCTCCTTTGTTTGTTAGTCCTTTTCATTTTAACATTTAACTGATCTGAGTTTCAATTCTTGACTCTCATCTTGTCTGTTTACTCTCACTCCAGTCTAATGGCCAAAAATACCATGAATGTTCCATAGTTTTTCAAAGTTCCACCTGTATTTCAGAAAGCTCTTTTGAATTCCAGATTCGTATATAAATACAAAAGAACTGCCTGTCGGACATCTCTACCAAGATTCCTAAAAAAAATTGACTGACCATGTCCAAAGTCAAAGTCTTTATCTCTCAATATCTTCTCCTCACTCCTTACGCACAAACTATGAACATTCCACCTGAAGCCTGAGATAATGGGGCTTCCACTCTTTGAATTATTTGGGCTTGTGGTGTCGTATGTTGTGGTAGTAGAAAAGCCTATTTCAATCTGGGTCATGTGAGGACATGAGCTGGCCCATAGCTTTGCAGTCATCAAATATTGAATAATAAGAACACAAAGTGCTTGCTCAAAGTGAGTTATTGTTCGATAAAAATTCACAAGCAACATGAGAACATTGATAACATGCACGCAATTGCTAGTTAAACATCAAACAGGGCTTTTAGAGATGGCCCACCCTCGCCTGAGAAAACATTTCATGAGAAAATCAGAATAAACAAGTATTTCTGTTGGAAGTTAAGTATAGGTAAATCTGCTTCAAAAGTTTAAAATAAAATGGTTTAAGTGTATCTGCCATAAAGAGAAGTAGTGAAGTTAAATTTATTGCAGAAAATATAAGAAAATAACAACTTGATCTAACTGGGGCCCCCACGGTTGCCGGAACTCCTGATTCTCTTTGATTTCTTGCATCCGTTCGTTTACTCTCAAGCAGGTTCACATGTTACTGACAACTTTGAAAATGTGACAGTGTTCTGCAACAAAGTCACAGATCTTAGAGTCATCCTTGAGTCATCTCTTCTTCTCACAACCTCATATATTCTTATAACTCTTTTTGGATGCACCTTCAAAATATGTAAGAATCCCATCCCTTCATCCCCACCTCAATTACTTTTACCCCAGTTAATGCCATCAGTGTCTTTCATTTGGATTTCTGCAATGAGCTTCACTGGTCCCACCTTTGCCCCCTGCTTGCATTTTCCACACAGGAGCCAACTTGAATTTATACAAAAGAAAATGCACACTTCTATGCCTTCCACTCTTTTCAAAATCCTGCAAAATGTTTCCATTTCTCGCTGGACAACAGTCAAAATCCCTACCACAGCAAACAAGGCCCTCCCTGATCTGGTCCAGATTCCCGGTCTGACATCATCTCCTGACTCTCTCCTCTCCTCTCTGGCTAAGGCCACACTGGTTTCTTTGTTGCTCTGTGAAATTCACTCCTGCCCTAAGAGCTTCTGTACTCACTAGTGCATCTGCCGAGAATGTTTTTCTTTCTTTTTTTTTTTTTGAGTTGGAGTCTCACTCCATCGCCCAGACTGGAGTGCAGTGGCCGCTCCCGGCCACCGCAGCCTCGACCTGCTGGGCTCCGGCGATCCTTCGGCCTCAGCCTTCCGAGTAGCCGGAACTACAGCCATGCGCTACCATGCCCGGCTGTTATTTTTGATTTATTGTAGAGATAAAGTCTCGCCAAGTTGCCCAGGGGGCCACGAACCCGTGGGCTCCAGCAATCCACTCACCTCAGCCTCCCAAAGGCGGGATTACAGGCTGAGCCACCCAGCCAGCTGAGAATGTTTTTCTACTCAAAAGAGTGTACTGGGCAACCTCTTCGCATCCCCTCCCACTGTGGGAGCTTTTCTGTCCTCTCAATAAATCCTGCTTTCTAAAAGCAATAAAAGAATGTGCCTTCTCATCACGCCTTCTGCCTGTTGTAGGCACTGATTTCTGTTAAAAGCTTCCGTATTTTTCCCTATGTTCTTTGTATTCCGGAGTGAAGGGAAGATACCAGAATATAGGATCGGTAACAAAGAATGCAGGTTTCTATTTACCCACCTTATTTAAGTAGGAAGATATTTAAGTAAAACCAACCTACTGAGAAATGAATATTTAAGTAGATCCAAATCTGTTACCAATTGTGTCAGACATGATGAATTCCTCACCAATATCAGGGCAATGGAGGGATTATACTTCCTAAAGTTTGAGTGTCATTATAAAGCTTGTTTTTATAAAGAGTGCCATATTAGAAGCTGTTATCAGATCTTCTCATTGTGCAATTGACAGCCAGTGCAGTTTTCCATGTTCTTTTCCCTTCTAAGAACTCTGAGATCACGAGGAGATGGCAGCCTCACATGATGGAGGTTTAGTTTCCATTACTCTGAACCCTTGAGTGATTCGAGTACCAGAATCTCTACTGAATCATGATGGACATAGTATACACAAGAAATCAATCTTTATCATTGCAAATGACAGGAATTTTTAAGTTGTTAGTATAGCCCAATCTAACCTATTTTGAATTACACACTATTATTTCAATTCTTTCATCATTCTGTACCAGGGTTATCTTTCATGAAGCGATCAGTAATCTAACAGGAATTAATAAGGAAAATGTATCCTTTCATTCAATGAATATTTATTAAACATTTCTCCTCTCTTTGCTGGACACTGGGAATGCAATGATAAGCAAAAGTTTCTATCTTTATGGAATTAAAATCTAGAAGAAGTTGGGGTCAAGTGTTGAGCAGAGGAAATTATGGGGCAAACATCCTGTCAAAAACCCAGCCCAGGATGATAAGGATGTGAGACACTAGGTGTGCAGGGCAAAGTTAAAGAGGATTTCAGGTTGAGTTACATCCAGTATAAGGTTGGGGAGACAACAGAAGACCATCAGAAGAGTCAGTCCTGGGAAATTGGCACTATAAGAATGAGGACAGTCAGGAGAAAATATAAGTCATTTCCAGGTCTCCTGAATAGACAAATAAAGAAAGAGAAGCAGCTTTAAAGATTGGGAATTAAGTGGATGTGAAGATTAGCAAATGTTTTGCAGTGAGGTATCACGGGAGTGAAAAGAGGGAGACTGCTGGAAAGTGGCACTAAAGTGACTCAGAGTTGGCAGCTGAGCAGCAAAATAATGTTTACCAAACCCTACTAAATCTCACAACCTGTGCTGCTGAGTTTCTACCTGCTCTACCTCACCTCACTGAAGCCAGGAAAAGAGCTAGAGTGCATTCAAAAAGCTAGATGCCTAATTCTAACGATGATGATGGACCCAGAGGAAGGTAGGAATTAAAAGATGGTGTAAGAACATTGGTGTTCCCCAGAGAGGTAGGTTCATTGCTTTGCATAGGAAAATAGAGGGAAGTGGTAAGGTAGATCTCAACACAGAGAAAAAAAGAAACAGTTCTACACACAGGTCTTCAAGTCCCTTGTTATGTGTGTTACCACATAAAGATAAACTGATTTATATTACTACCGAGGTGCTTTGAAAGAAAGACCTGACAGTTTCAAATTAGCAGAATTTACTGGAGTGAAGATGAAGCAGATATTACAATGAGAATATTATTAAGACCATAGACACGTGTGTTGAAGAGCATTTCCTTTAAATGAAAGAAAACTATACCAAAGAAAGCTGTTTGGGGTATATTAAAATTTAGAGACTTACACTACTTTTTCCATTAATTGTGAAGGGAGATAAAATCCCTCACTACATTCATTGTCTTAAAACTCAAAGCAAGTTGAATTGTTTATAGATCTCATCACAGAGAAAAAGGGGTAAGAGTGGTGGGATTCCATAAAGAAAGGGTTATAAGGAGTGAGGTACGATGAGGAGAAATAAGCCTATAACAAATGGCACTGAGAGTGGCTGTTATTACGTTGTAGTGTGTTACTATTTCAGATTAATCTGAAAAGAGTTTGAAAATATCCACCATCATATCTGGTGAGTACATGGGCTATCTGATTCACATACTTTGTGCATCACAGTTTCCATAAAAAATAGCTTTGAAGTGGAGACTGAAGCTTCAGATCGTCGCTTCTTCCAGGGGCTTTAATTGTTAGGCATTGTTCTTGACCTTCCTTAACCTCAACTTCAACAACATTCAGACAAATTGATTAATTATATGGATCACCAGAAACATGTGTAATTGGACAGCTCTTATGCAAATGATTTAGGAGTTAAACAACACTTGCAAGATTGAATTATTTAGTGATAACCATGAATACAATTCTGGGGAACTCTTAATTTTGGAAAAAAATATTTACTTTCTCAAATATCCTCACTCTCTTCCCTATCAGCTCCTACTCATCCTCCATACTCAGCCTGGCTAAGTACTTCTCCCAAATCTCCCTTCATCCCATTCCACAACTGAACACTCTCCTTGGTTGGATGCAACTGACAGCTCTCCTTCTGCACGTGTCGAATTGACTCGTACCTATTTATTTGTGTTTTTAAAGAACTTGCAATGTATCTTAGGCACCTTTTGCTCTCTAGCCTTTGGTAGGCTGCCTGCGCATAGTATGTCTTCAAGTTTGTAATGAGTAAAAAAAGAAACAGCAAATAAAATGTAAAGAATTAAAATTCTGCTGTATTTTAAAATTTATTTTTTAAAAAAGAGACTGATCTTTGGTCAGTTAAATGTATAATGAATAATTCTGATATCAAATGATGCCATGAGATGACGATAATGCAGAATAAAGGTCAGAAATGGGTTTCATTATATGTCTCTGTGGGACCCCATTTGTCCCTTTATGTACTAAAACCGGGTAATACTCATTCCTTTTAAAATACCCATTTCTCTCATCTACTTTCACCTTAGTAGTTAAGAGAATTGAATAATTATGTGTATGTCTATAAACTCTGACACCTGTAAAATGCATACATGTAAGTTTCTATCTCTGTGTTAATAACGGTCATCTTCTATAAAACAAGATAAATTAGAGAGGGCAGATTCATAAAGCTTAAGAACCCCTATTTTTTGTTAAGGTTGAATGTATGAATTATACACACATTTAATATTAATTGGAAACAGTTCATAATACTCTTAACCCATATAAATTTGAGATACTTATGGGAAAGATGAAAAATTTGATTTTTTTTTCACTTTGTAAAAAGCCTGTTGTGCTAGTTTCATTAAAATAAATAGAAAAAAAGGGAGATACATACTCATTTAAACAAAGTATTTTAATTTTTTATGTACCTCTTCAAAATTCCTCAAATTCAAAGGCTTATATTCAATAGAATTAAAAATCATAGCAGAAATGTAATATTTCCTTCACTTGCATTGAATATTCAACATTTTGCCACATTGCTACATAATCTAATAAATAGTTATCTAAAATAATACCATATTTTATCTAAAAAGTCTACTCTTTCTGGATATTTGATTATTTCTAATTTTGCTGTTCTAAATTATTGCAAAGAGCATCTTCTCATATATAGATTTTCCTTTGGGGGGGATAGTTTCTTTGGATCAAATTTCTAGAGAAAGATTAATTAAATTTCTCAGCTAGGTTTGCCTCCAGCAAGCACCTAAGGAGGAAATGAGAAATAGTTCCCTTCTAAATAAAGAAGTCGCCTATTGAACATCTCTACTCTGAAGCTAAATTAATGACGGTGAATGATTTGAGATACTTTGTGAATGATGACAATTATTATTTGTTTATTTTTAAATTGACAAATAAATGTATATATTCTGGTATACACATGATGCTTTGAAATATGTATACATTGTAGAATGACTAAATCAAGCTAATTAACATATGCTCTGCACTCCTTCACATACTTATGATTTATTTGTGGAGAAACACTTAAAATCTATGCTTAGAAATTTTCAAATATACAATAAATTTTTATTAAATATATCTACTATGTTAAACAATAGAAATCTTCAACTCATTCCTAAGTGAAGTTTTGTATCCTGTGTGCAACAATATTCAAAACTATTCAACAAAACGAAAAGAAAATAGGGAAATACACTTAGCTTTGGAAGAAAAAGGAATTTCTAGGACTTACCTCTCCACCACTCTCTGTTGGTTTCCTCAGTGCTTTTTGCCTGCATTAGCAATACTGTAGTACAGTAGAAATGTTATGATTCTTGACCGGACTCCGTGGCTCAGCCTGTCATCCCAGCACTTTGGAAGGCTGAGGAGAATGAATTGCCTGAGTCTGTGGATTGGAGACCAGTCCGGGCAGCCTGGTGAGACCTTGTCTCTACAATAAATGAAAAATAACCAGGTGTGGTAGCGCACGCCTGTAGTTCTGACTACTCAGAAGGCTGAAGCGAAAGGATCTCTGGAGCCCAGAAGGTTGACACTAGGGTGGCTGTGAACTTGCCACTCCAGCATGGGCAACAGAGTGAGACTCCAACTCAAAAAATAAAAAAAAATGTTATGATTCTTAAAAAATTATAGTGAAATTACTCTTCGAAAGGATTGTACACTAATAATGCATTAGTTTATCTTATCAGTTCTAGGCGAATGTTGTGTACTATTTGAACACGTTTTACTAGAAATAATTTTAATAAAATTGTTATATCAATTTGTCCTTGAAAGTAACAGAAGTAAAAGAAAATTATGGAAAAACCTGGGATTGTAAGTCTTCATGTAAATATTTCTTCACTCTCTATTAGGTACTAGTTCTTCTTAAGTGGGAGCTTCTCACTTCATCTTCCCGTTTGTGAATCAATCTGCAGCCATGTGCATCTGGTACTCAGGGCTTCCATTACACTTTTTTACTTCAGTATTCAAGTTCTATCAAAAGTCTTCATTCTCTTCTAGATATGTTTTCAGAGAAGCCTATTTTTATTTTCTTAAAACAGCCGTCTCTCAAATCTCCTAAAAAGTAACAGTTAAATATTTAAAGAAAATTTTTCCTGTTTCCTTGAACATCTGTTTTCTCATAGATTTTTTTCTATTTATTTATCTGTTCTTTCTTTTTAATGCTATTGTGTTTTTTTTAAAAAAAATGCTTGCTGTTTCTGGTTTTCAGTTCTAATTTATGAATAAAAGATTAGATCATTTAATATAGGTATCTGGCAAGGCTTTTCTCGCATGGTAATGGAAATTTTTAGAGCTGCAAATTAGAAGCTGCTGAGAATCATAGCTGTCCTATTTTCTGGCAGTATAATATAGTATATGCAGCAAGTTCAACTAAGGCCCACTTCCCTGGATTGTATACCACACTGTCCCACACTCAAGCCTTTTGCAAGAAATTACTTAGCAAATAACATACATTCATTCATTCTTGCGTTTCTTCTTTTGATGAAGTTTTGTTGTGATATTGAATAGGTTCAAAGTCCTGGATAACAAAAGTAGAAATGTAGACAAGACTCTCCCCGCAAAGGACAATTAAAACAAGAAAGAATGATAAAAGACAAGGACAAGTGGAGTTGACTAAGCCTACCCCCCCACCCCAGCTGGGGGGGGGGGGTCAAGGGTGGCAGAGTGAGGTGCGTGGGGGAGTTGTGTTATGGAAGAGGTGCCAGAGGCAGTGCTGGCTAAAGTCAAGATTGATGTATCTGTAGAAGTCAGAAGAGTGGATTGGTTGGGAAAGAAGGTACCCTAGGGGAGAGCCTTCCAGGCAGAAAGAAAAGCACATGCGAGGGTTAAAGTTTAAGAAAGAGACCTCATCTCTACAATAACTCAAAAAATCAGCCGGGCGGGGTAGCGCGCGCCTGTAATTCCGGCTACTCGGAAGGCGGAGGCGGAAGGATCGCCGGGGCCCCGCGGGTCGAGGCTGCGGTGGCCGGAGCGGTCTCTGCACTCCGGTCTGGGCGACAGTGAGACGCCAACAAAAAAAAAAAAAAAGGAAAAGAAAGGGCAAGGTGAACTTTAAAAATCATGATTTGCTCGACGGGTTTAGGGACACAGCGTGTGGCAGGAGAGATTGCTGGTGAGGAAAGCAGGTGACCAACCTGGAAGTGGTAGCTGGGGCTATCCACACCCACGTGATCTAGGAGACATTACAGCAGAGTGGAAGGAGCATTTGATGAGCCACCAAGAGACCCACAATCGCTAAGTGGATGGGCTTCCCCAGGTCACTTGATTTCTGAGGCCTCTGCTTATTCCTTTGTAAAAGGTGATTTTCATGTGATTTTCAACGGGTGCTTTAAGAAGCCCTCCCATGGATGCCCCAGGTGGAGATGGGAACTTGGTGGGCAGGGCTAGTGGTTCCTGACCTCTGTCACTTCGGCTAGATCAGTTTTGCTTTCAACCGAATTATGTGCTTGCAAATTGATGTGCCTTCATTTATTTCTTTATGTTTTTTGGAAAACATCCCTCCACAAAAAATATGTTGAAAGCTACAAGACTAAATTATCTGAACTCTTTCTGTACCCTGACAAGGTAAATACCCAATGTTTACTGTTAGAAAGAGCACTGGACTGGGAGTTGGCAGACCTCTGTGTGGCCATAAAGGAGCCAATTTTCCTTTTAGTTGATTTTTTTCAATTATAAAAAAGGAATACATATTATTTTCCCTTCTTGTCTCACTTTTTTTTCAGAAGTAAAATAAAATCAGACATGTGAAGTGCTTAGTGAATAGTAAAGTGTTTTATAAGGGACTGCTATTCTTAAGGAAAATACCACCTAGGCTGAAAGATGTTTCCATGTATGAAAATTTATATAAAAAATGCCCTTGGCATGAAGGATCTGGTTATTTAATGGAGGTGTCACGCTTCTTATGTTACATCTTTCTTGGCTTCCCTACCTAGAAGAGAGATACAAATTTCTGTCCTGGACAATTTTATTCATAGCATTCAAGATTTATCAGAATGAGTTTTATTAAGAAAAAAATAAATATTAATGATCATTTAAACTTCACTGGAAAGTGATAGTAACCCTGTATCACAGAGTACGTTTCCTTGAGTTGTTCATTTGGCTAGAAGTAAGCATTAGGTTGGAATACTATCTGTCTTCTGTTCGTAGTGCTTTCCTTACAAAGCTCTGGAGAAGAAGACTTGAATGTTTGGATTTATATTGGTGGTGATATTTTAATGGAGTATTTACAAACCCAACAGTTCTTTCTCTTATTGACACTGATCATTCCTAATCGCCAAATTTAGACATGTGCTGTGTTAAAAGATCTTTCTCTACCCAGGGTGAACAGGAGAAAGAATCAAGTGTGACAAAAAATAGATAATTCTGTCCTTCTACATTCCACCCTCCTATATTGCAGCCATTTTCATATTGGAGACAAGGAAACACAATAATTTCTCCCTCTAAGAAATTATTACTCCAGGGGAATAATCTAGTTAAGTAAGTGTCACCTAGGTCCTTCTGAATGCAAATCCTGTGCATATCTCCCTGTGCTGGCAGGTTCCAATTTAAGAAGGGCTTTGTTACCATGCTACAGATCTAACATGTACCTTTGGGTCCTTGTTCTTAAACCAAGTTGCACGTAGGAATCATTTGGGAGTGTTTTAACAATGTTGGTGACCTAGCCCCAGTCCCAAAGATTCTGATTTAATTGGTCTTCAAGGAGGGATCGGACATTGGTATTTTTACCCTCCCGTCAAGAGATTCTAATGCACCACCACCATACTAAAGAACCATCAGTTCCGATAAAAATAAAGTGATATGTGACTTAATTAGATTTGTATTATTAAAAGATTATTTTGATGTCACTAGTGAGAACGGAAAGCTAGACAAAGAGGGCAGAGGCCTGTGAGGAGGCTGGCACATCCATGAACCGATGTGCGTTCATCTCAAGGATTCCCAGTCACTTGCAATGCAGGATAAAGAATCTTGTTATCAGGTCCTCTGTGATCACTTCTCTAACCTTAGTTGACCCTTCTGCTGTCATCTTTGCTTGTTACGCTCCCCTGGTGCTTCTGGCTACACCTTTCTGTGCTGATCCCTTCTATAATTTCTTGTCGGTGCCTTTTCCCACATAACCAGAGAAGCCATCTCTCTTGCTGGGAACCCAGAACCTTTGGTTAGGCAGGCTGGATGTTTTCTGTCATCTGGCTGGCCATTCCAGGAGGATTTTTTAACTGCTCTCAAGTTGCACTCTCACCAGTACCCTCTTCTTGCCGTCCTTTGCCTCAGTACAACGTTCAACTTTACCTAGAAAGAAGGAATCACTGTATTTCACAACAGAGAAACTTTTACCCTCTTTGCTCTTCAAAAATATCAACTGCAAAAGCCCTATGTGAGGCATGATGACCAAAGCTAACTCTTGTCTTGGTGTTATTCATGCTTCTCAAGAAGTGCATGGAGCACCCCATCACCTAAAAAATTAGGTGACGATGTCCTAATTTTTGGTAGCATTCCAACTGTTTGTTCCATTTATGTTACTTCTGAATACTGAGTCATTCCCTCAGTATCCATTCCCTTCAGCTCTGAATTTACCACCCTTCACATTGAGCAAAAAATACAAGAGGCTTGGATGGAAACTTGAATGAAATCTCAGTTTAATCTATTATCAGTAGCAAGTCATTTAGTGTTATTGCATTTCAGTTTTCTAACGTGTAAAAATAGGAAAAATCATATATACCTTCCAAACATGAAAGATACATGTAAGTATAAGAACTGAATATAATATTTGTACAGAGGATGCATTCAACACATGAGAGTTGATATTATTTTTGATATTATGAGTATTAAGTTTGCATGCCTTCAAGCCTGCTAAGAGAGTAAGCAACAAACAAAATATTAGTCTTTGGAACAGTCAAATGGGGATACATGTATCTTTATATGTATATTATATTTTATTATACATGGTAAATGTGTGCATTTAATTCAATATATTCAATATATAATATACATCATGTATAATTTAGTCAACATATATTAAAACAAGGGAAGTGGAGTTGGGGAGAGAAAGAGAGGGGAGGAGAGTAGGAGGAAGGCAGGCTATCCCGAGGTCACATTCTTTGCTATGTTGATGTTGTTGTTACTGTTTTCATCTGTTATATTTGCCTTCCGGTCTATTCTTAAATGTATTTGGGGAGAAGAAAGAGAAAGATCTTCTACTTGTGTCAGGATTAGGAGTCTAAAACAATGAAAGAACATTGCCATTATATCATAAAAGCTCATTTAAAATGTATGCAGCCAAAATTAAGATTGACATTGAATTGCAGTTTGATTATTGATTTGTTTTAATTTTAGATTAATTTTGCAGCTTTTATTAAATATGCTTTTTTGCGATGCAAACTTCTTTGTAATTCAGTTAAATACTACCTGTAAAACATAGCCTTGCTAGCAACAATATGGTTGATTAATTAAATACAAATATTTGTATAGCAGGAAGTAACCCAAATATAAGGAGATCTTGATTTCCCAATTGCAATATGGGACACAGAAAAACCGGATAGTAAAATTTAACTAAATTGAATTAATATTCGATTTAAAATTTAGTATAAATAATTTAAATCAAACCTCTTATTAATGGAGAATTTTTAAAAATCATTGAAAATGCCAATTCCAAGAACAGTTGATAGTTTTAAATAATCTGTTTAAAAGTCCATGATCTAAGGCAGGCTTTTCCAAAAGCTTCCCATTCATTCTTACCATTAAACTAATTTGCTTAATGAATAGGTCCAGTTACAAAACAAATTGCTTTAGAAATTTTAGTTAAAAAAAAAAGAAGACATTAAAAACATTCGTTGGATCCTGCAGTAGAATGACTGCTCAACTTTCAATGGATCTATCTAACTGCACCATCATTTAGTCCATACCTCACAATTTTGTCCACAAAAAAATTAATTTTTTGCAAAAGGCCTTGGATGAAGTCAAGATAAACGATGCAAATGATATTTTTGATCTGCTACTCCAGTAATTCTAAGTAAAACAAAACAAAACAAAAACAAATAATAAAAACTACGCACTTGATACAGCAAACACATGTGAGTATCAAGTCTAGATTTTTTGTTAATGTCAAGATTTAATAAACTTCAGTTTCTGGAATTGAAAACTATGACGGTTAACAATCTGAGTGGCATATTTTTTCATGGTGCCTCTATGATAATAGATATTAGTTCCAAGAACTTATCTTCAAATATTTATTTTTTATTTTTAATTTTTTTGAGTTGAAGTCTCACTCTGTCGCCCAGACTGGAGTGCGGTGGCCACTCCCGGTCACCGCAGCCTCGACCTGCTGGGCTCCGGTGATCCTTCCACCTCAGCCTTCCGAGTAGCCGGAATTACAGGCATGCGCTACACGCCCAGCTGATTTTTTGATTTATTGTAGAGATGAGGTCTCTCTGCCCAGGTGGGTCTCGAACCCGCGGGCTCAGGCAATCCACTCACCTCAGCCTCCCAAAGGCGTGGGATTACAGGCTGAGCCACCGAGCCTGGCTTCAAATATTTTTAGTGTCCTAAATTAGGTCACAGATTTGGACCTGAAATCTTAAAACTAATTTAAATCACCTTCAGGCTTTGTTATCTTTTCCACCATCATATTCTTTTCCATTTCGAACATCAGTCTTCTTTATGGAGAAATTGGGAGCTGTGATTTAATAGTTTTGTTTTCTGTTGGTCATTTGTTCCTATTACATGATTGGCCCCAAGCACTGTTATTCTTATCTCATCCGTGGCTATCTTTTTGTTCTGAAAATACCAGAGAAATTTATTTCTGTTATGGTTGGCATGTTTTACAGACATCCATCAACTCAGTATCATTAGGTAATCATAATCTTCTGTCACATTATTTTTTATTTTTGTTGTTTTTCTGATCCTTCTTTTTAAATATAATTCTCAAACTCAAAGTTATCAGAAAGTTGCCCGTACAACCACTCTAATTTCTTTAGATGGCTTTATGATTCAAATCTAGACTGTGACAGACCATTAGAATGATGTATGGAATAATATATAAATTCTTCTTTTTAACTTGTTTCTTACTGTCTAAGACTGCATTATCCCATATGATAGTCACTGACTATATATGGCTATTGAACTCTTGAAATGGAATTAGTCTAAATTGAGATGTGCTCTAAGTATGAATATACACATTAGATTTTGAATAAATTGTATAAAAATTAAAAATATCTCATTAATAATTTTTGGTATTGATCATATTGTTGAAATGATAAGATTTTGACATAGGAGTCTAAATAAAATATACTATTATATTTAATTTGGCTTGATTCTCTTTTTTCAATATGGATGCTAGAATATTGAAAATTGCATATATGGCTCACATTATGTCTATACAAGCAGCACTAATTATTCCCAGAATTAAAAAAAATAATTTATTATAAAGATGTGGGGTGCAATTCAGGGTTAGATATACAAACATTGATCATGCAGGTACCCCTATTAATCAGGTATGCCCCTCCCTCCTCTAGCAGTTTCCCTCAACTTCCAATCCCACCCCCCAGGAATATTTTTAATTAAGTGTACTAGTTTACTATTGATGCTATAACAAATTACTACACATTTAGTGGCTTAAAGCAACACAAATTTATTATTTTATAGCTCCGAATGTCAGAGTCTAAAATGGGTGGGCAAGGTCTGCACTCTTTGTGTAGGCTCTGGAAAAAAATCAATTTTCTTACCTAGAGGACACATGTTTTCCTTGGCTTGCGACCCCTTCCTGCATCTTCTAAGCCAGTAGTGTCACGTTTTCCAGTCTCTCTTTCTTCTCTGTTTCTGTTACCATATCTCTTATTTGGACTCTGACCTCTGATCCTTCTGCCTTCTTCTAATAAAGACCCTTGTGATTACTTTGGACTCATCTGGATAATCTAGCATAATCTCTCCGTATCAAGATCTTTAATTTAGTAACCTCTGTAAAGTCCCTTTTGCCATGTAAAGTAGAACATGCACAGATTCCAGGAATTAGGACCTGGATGTTTTTGGGTAGGGGAGCATTGTTCAATTACTGTAGTAAGTATACTTAATGCTATGCCTTCTCGATTTGTTAATTACAGTTTTTTATTATTTTTTTAAATTTTTATTTTAAAGATATAGGGTACAATTCAGGGTTAGGTATACATATGTTCATTATGCAGGTATCCTTGTTGATGAGGTGTACCCTCCCATCCCCACCGGCAGATTCCCACTACTGCCAATCCTATCCCACCCCAGCAGTTTCCCACTACTGCCAATCCTTTTCTTATAGTATTGCAATCATTGTTCAAGTTCTGCTTGTGAGTGAGAACATGTGATACTCAGTTCTTTGTTTCTGTGATAGATCACTCAGTATTATAGACTCTAAGTCCATCCAGGTTGCTGTGAAGTTCATAAAATTACAGTTTTCAAATTTGACTGTGGTCAAATTTTTTTAGGAACAATGAAACTTTAAAACTAACAACCAAACATAAAAAGCAGAAAGTTAGGAGTAGCATGGCACAATCTCATCTAGCAGTGCCACCCACCTCTACGTGAGTTTTTTTTTAAACAGGATCTTGCTCTTTTGCCCAGTCCGAGTGCAGTGACACAATTGTAGCTCACTGCCACTCCAACTCCTGATCTCAAGGGATTCTCCCATCTGAGTAGCTAGGACTACAGGCGCATGCCACCACATCTTGTTAAATCTAAAAAAAAATTTTTTTGAGAAAGACAGTGTCTTGCTATTTTGTCCAGGCTGATCTGGAACTTGGCTTCAAGAGATCCTTGCAACTCAACCTCCCAAAGTGCTGAGACATGTGTGAGTTACTGTAGTCTGCCAGTGTGACTGTAGTTAAGATATTTATGTTCTTGAGCTTTTCCTCCTTAGCGAGAGGAGATCTTTGGAGTCGTATAAGGACTTTAAAACAGCAATTCTTTGGGCCACTGTTCAAATATACCTAGTTATTTTAATGATTAGTTTGGCCCCTTTTAGATGTATTTCAGCTATAATGTGTTTCTTATGTCTTCACCAGGCTTATGAATGATGAGAATGTGAATTGTGAATTGGTTTGATGTATTATACTAAGCCCCAGAATTGTTTTCTTTCCATCATATAACGAGTAAACTTTGTTAATACATCGACCATTTATCTTGATAGTCTATCAGCTTTGTTGGTTGTGACAGATCTTGCTGCAAATGTTTTTGACATTACCTTTTCTACCTAAGCAATTGCTTAAACAATATATTTAGGAGGTACAGATGTTGTTTTGCTACATGGATATATTGTGTAGTGGGGAAGTCTGGGTATTTAGTGACACCATCACCTGAATCGTGTACTTTATAACCAATAAGAAATTTCCCATCCCTCACTCCCTTCCTATTATAAAAAAAAATTGCTATTTTCCTTCTCTCCCTTCCTCTCAGTACAATTTAGAAATAAAGAGGCATAATTTAGTTTTTTAAAAATAACACACCATTTATTAGATTGCTTATCTGTGGAGAAGATTTCTGTAAATTTTTAGAGAAAAAGGCTACATGAAAATTTTTTAGAGAAAAAGTCACAGAAAAAGGCTAAGGGGCATGAATTTCAGGATGAATGGTAGGTAAGTTGAACAACATGCATTGAGTATAATATAGTTTTATCATTCTATTTAGTTAGACCATTTTATTGTTTGTATTCAGGTCATCAGAAATAATTTTATTCACATGCAAGCAGAAAGCAAACTCAAAAAACAAACACAAATGATTCTAGGAAAATATATTGTTTTGAAACATTTGTGACATAATTTCCCAGTTGAATGAAATAATCAAATATTAACTGAAGAGGCAGATTTATGTGTTCATAGACAGAAAGAAACAGAGACAGGAAAACAGGAAGACAGAGAGAGAGAGAGAGAGAGAGAGAGAGAGAGAGAGAGAGCGAGAGAGAGAGAGATCTATTCCTTTAAAAAATGTCATTTTAAGGTTTTCTTTAATTAATAATTTGGAAATTATGAGACGAAATATTTTAATGAGCTCAGGTAGAAGATGCTCATTAAATCATGAATTAAACAATAATGAAAATCCAAGATAGTGTTTACTTTTAAATGTGTAATTAACACAAAATACTGTCCAGAAAAGGAAGAGTCTGTGAAACCAATGAGTGCAATGCCCCTGGACTGTAACTAAAAATGACCTTTTCCAACTTGAACTATGTAACATTAATTTTTATGAGGTCTTTTTATTATTAGGTCAAATTTTGGAGAAAATTTTGCTAATAATGGAAATATAGACTCAAATAAACTAATACTCTTCCACAAACATTAATAGATGCTGTTCAATAGGATGGTTTTCTGGTTGTGTTTCTTCTGTATTGGAGGAATACTTAAGATAATTTTATATAATTTGGCTCATTCTAGACTATTCTGCAATGATAAAATCAATCATGGTATGATGGAATCAAAAGTTGCTAAAATATCAAGAGAACCTGCTCTGAGGTCTTTAGTTTGTCAGTATAAATACTATTCTATCTCACAAATGTTATATAAAAATCAACATTTAAAAATAAATAGAATATTCTGTAAAAAATGCTTTATGCTATTACTAGCTATAATCTTTGAAGCTGTCAACATATATTTTCAATAAAGAATAATTGTACCAGTTAAATAGAACTATGAATTATAGATGTAAAACTAACTCTTTCAGACAGAAACAAAACAGAATCTTAATTATTAGCATAATGACACCAATATTTGAAAGTTTTTAATAGGTCAAAATGATTTAAGTTTATGGACTTAGAGTCTATAATAATGAGCAATCTATCAAAGAAACAAGAACTATCACATGTTCTCATTCATAAGCGGACCCTGAACAATTATCATAAGACTATAAGAAAAGGATTGACAGTAGCGGGAAACTGCTAAAGGGTGGGCGAGGAGCACACCTCATCAGCAAGGGTACCTGCATAATGAACATTTGTATACCTAATCCTGAATTGTACCCCACATCTTTAAAATAAAAAACTAAAAGTAAAAAAAAAAGAAAGAAAATCTTGATTTATTTTTGATTTCAGCCCTTTTAAGAATCCCTTTGAAAATATGTTTTAGCATCTCTAACCAACATTGACGAAAAAGCCCCTTTCCTAGATGTGGCAGTCTCATCCTAAAATATCTAGCCTTGATCCTTGGTTTCCATTGCCATTCTCCAATCCATGGAATAGGAAGATGCATCTGTTATATTTAGCATCCAAGCAGGTGTGTTCTCCCAATGCATACCTGAAATACTCAGTAGCAGCCAAGTGTCTTAAGTAGTTTTTTTCTAATTAAGCAGGATCATGTGAGCAGATTCTTCCCTGTAGAAAGAACCTCTTCATAAACAGCCACCTTCTCTGTAGTTAGATCTTGCAATGTTGCAACACTTTTTATTTTTATGCCTTTCACAATTCCCAGTTGTCATTTATTTAGATTCATGTCTTGAGCACTTAATATGAGGTTACATCAGGGGAGTTCGGAAGATGGTAGAGTAGTATTTTTTTCTGCAGACTTGCTTTAAATTCTGTTTTACAATATTTTATAGGTTATTTTCTTTCTTTTTTTTTCCCAGCTATTTAACACCAGTCTTTTACAAGATCCTAAAATGTGTTACTACCAGTCAGAACTTAATTGATTTGACCTGGTCATAGGAGATGTGCATTTATCAAAAAAGAATAACTTTTCCCATAGTAACTCCTTTGTATTAAAAGTGACTCCATTTGGTATTAACCAATTAATCATTTTTTATTTAGTATTGAAACAAAAATAGAATGTGCAATTTTAGCATGGTTTTCACCAGAGCTGACATTTTAATGACATGGTCAAATGTGAATCGTCTATAGCACTCAGGTTTGCCAACCTCGGCCTTTTTTCCCCCATTACTATCATTCATGGTAATGTTTTACTTCCTTCTTCTGTTAATTACAATTTCTGATGAGATTAAAAACCCCATTCAATATAGAGAATAAAGTTGCTTTCTTCATATACCAACTAGCTTCATTGTTTGACCTATTAAGCCATTCACTCACTAATCATCTTTATCATGAGGGAGACAAAGGTTAAATTTCCATTTTTCTCTGTAAAGCAAATCACAAGGAAGAGAGATGAATTTGATTCACATTTTTTCTTCAAACTTTCCTCCTCTACCCTTCCTCCTTTTACTCTTCTTCCTTCATTGACTGCCTTACCCTGTCAACCCAGTTTGCTCTATATATGCTGAAAATGAACCTTCAGTTCTATATTAATAACTAATACTCATTCTGTATGGATGCTGAGGCATTAATTCATCAGAATAACCACTAACCATTTATAATCAACAAATCAGTTATCAATAGCAAGCTAAGGGTCCATGGTGGTTGGCTGTTTTAAAGTCAACTCTCCTATGATACACTTTAGATTGTGCCCAGTCTGCAGGAAGTGTTCTATAAGTGGTTGCTGCAAGAATGTCAGCCTCTTCACATTTCAGAACTGTTGCATCCTTCCCCCTTTGTCTGTTCTATCATCAAAAGAAATTGAATTGGCATCTTACTGTTTCCTTATCACAAAGCTGCTTTGGTTATTTCCAGGAACTCTGTGCTGAGTGGTTGAAAATTGATTGTTTGACAGTTAACTCAGGTGTCTTTTCTGATGAGTGGTATTAATTACTCATTGTACTTCTAACATTGGGTTCTAAAAAATTTCTTTTCTAATATTTGGTATCTCCTTTTTACAAGAATTATGTAAAATAATGTCTAGTGACTCTGAAATGGGATTTTTGATTCTCATATTTCATATCAACAAAGCCTCCCTATTTGAATTCACATACATAGTTTAAATATTTTGAGAGAATTTGCTTTTGTGCTGTAGTTTGGCTTACAGCGATTCTGGCTTTGTTGGTTTCTAGTTAACTGGTCAGATTGAACATTATCAGCTGATTGCCTGTTTCACAATTTCAGAGGCCCTTGATACTATTTGTGAGATCAAAGGAAAATACAAGAAAGCTAGTTGAGGATTACATTTTTTTTCACTTTCTACCAAATTTTTATCATTTCAGTGATGATTTTTGCTTGCTAGGTGGAAATTCTAATATATACTATAGAAATTAGTAAGCCTCAATCCATTTCCACTTCTTAGAAACATAAAATAACAGCTTTAAAAAAAAAAATCTCTATAAGAAGCATGTTACAGAATTCTGAACTTTACTACTTTTTCCACATCTACATATAATTTGAAAGTTGCACAAGTGTCTACATCTTTCATTTTAACAAAATATTTAAGACACAAAAACAATTTTTTTTACGTTGCCATCCTGGTTTTAGTTTATCGTAATGTTTTCAGAACCATTCACCTTTTCTAGGAGGAGGGAAGATCCATAATGATATACATATTTTCCCTTTTTTATTTTATTTTATTTTTTCTTTTAAAGATGTGGGGTACAATTTAGGGTTAGATATACAATTGTTCATTATGCAGGTACCCTTGTTGATGAAATGTGCCCCTCCCTCCCCTGGAAAAAACAATTTATATAGCAATATTATACACACTTGTGTATTCAACATTCAGGCTTAGAAACAGAGGACTGCAGATTTGGGTGAAGCTCCCCTGGCTGCCTTCCCAATCTCGTTGGTCTCCATTCTTCCCAGTGGCAATCTCTACCCTGAATCTTTATGTTTATCATGGCCATGCATGTTAGTTTTTGCTTCCTGTATATGTGCTCAGATAAAATAGATATGACTGTTTTGTCTGTTTTTGAACTTTTCCTATCTTGGTGTCATCCGACAAGCATCTTCCCACAACCAGCTTTGCTGTTGTTATTGTTGCTCCATTTTATATTTTTGAGCCCTCCATACTAATGCAAGTCGCTATGGCCATTCCTTTTTCTTGCTACTGCTTCTAATACTGTGGTGTATGAATACTCTATCAATTTACTGTCCACGTATTTACCTGAAGGTGCTTAGATTAATTCCCTCTCCCCGCTTTTTTCCTCTTCCAAGCAATTCTGCAGTAAGTATTCTAGAAATGGAAAGCCTGAATTTTAGGACGAGAATTTTCTGCTAAGACTAAACTGTTCTCGGTGGTTGTACACTCGATTTCATCACATCCTCATCAAAGAAGGTTGGTTTTGCTTGACTTGTAAATTTTTGCCCATTTCATGACGATGAACCAGAATCTCATCACTTCACTCGCATTTCTCTAATTCTAATACGTAGGGAGACTGAGACCTTTTTCAGATGTTATTGGACATTGTGAACCCATTTCCCCAGTTCATTTTTTTCCCTGCCATATCTTTACATTTTAAAATAGATTTGTAAGAAACCTTTTTGTACTTGGATATTGAACCTTCTTTGGTTATGTGCATGGCAAATATCTTCTTTCAATATGTGGATTGACTTTTAATGTACATTTTAAATTTTACTCTATCAAATTTAATATTTTCCTTGATGGACTTTGGGCTTTAGGTCTTTTAAAATAAACCCATTGCTTCTTATCTACCCCAAATCATAGAGTTATTTCCCTCTAGTGGTTTTAAAATTTTGCTCAGCATCCATAGGTCTTTAAGCTACCTTAAACACATACTTAGGCATTAAGTGGAGATCTAGTGTCTTCCTTTTTTCATATGTCTAATCTAATGTCTGAGTCACTCATCTTTCCTCACTGCTCTCTAATGCCATCTGTTATTTATTAAGTTTCCACAAACACATGGATATTTTTCTGGGCTTTCTCTTCTGTCCCATTGGACTAATTTCCATCCCTGAACCAAAGGTACATTGCCTTAATTATTGTCATTTTATATTAAATCTTAATTTTCATACAAAATCTCCCTGAACCTGTTTCTTCAGATTGTATTACATATTTTCTACACTTGGCTTTTGCAAACACATTTTAGAATTGACTTTTCAGGTTCCATGAAAAACTGTAGTGAAGTTTTAATAATAATAATTATATTAGTTGTATAGACTAATTTGTAATATTGATTCTCCCATCCATTGATTTATGTGGGTTTATTTGGTAATTTTAGTAAATAAGCTGACCATAGGCCAAAAAGTGACCACTGAAAGTTAACATAGTCAATTAGTTAACAGCACCAGTTTTAGAGGAAGGTCTTTTGACGCCTTAATAGCGCGTACACTAAAAAGGCTTCATTATTTAGTCAGTTAAGAAAGAAGATTCTGGAGTTCTTGCAGCTGCAGAAACGATCAGCATGAGAGTGAATCCCGCTTCTCTAGTTCTCTAGGCCCTTGATAATCAGTGAGTGCTCAGAGGGCTTAACACAACAGTCCTGCAATGCACTGCATTGGCTCTTCTGCTCCGAGGCCTGTCAAAAGTGCTAGTGATAATCTTGAGGTCACTGAATTTCAAAGGATGCAGGTGACCAACACTGAGGCCTATGTGATGAACTTTAGGTCTTGCTTTTTGACCGAAGGCTCACAGCAGGCATCCCCTGTTTCACTGAACGAACATCAAAAGTCCAAAATAAAGGCTGTCCAAAAATATATATATATATACACATATATGTATATATATATATGTGTGTGTGTATATATATATATATATCCACAATCATATTCCTTTAGAAGAAGCAAAATGTGCTCTTAAAAGTGTTCTCTTAAAAGCAGCAGATATCAGGAAGACGGAGGCTTCTTCTATGTTTATAGTTATTCAGGAAACAATTACAATTGCTTTGAAACCACTCAGTTGCCTCAGATGGGCATTTTAGCTACTAAATGAAATTGAAGGGAGATCTTTGTAGGGAAAAAAAGAGAATACTACGGAGACAGAAGCACAGGCGACTCAGTCTTTCCATGGAAAACAGAGAAGGAAAAGCGACGCGTATCCCCGTAGCCACACGCCGTTCGCGTTCATCGCGGCCCAGCCCTTGGGTCGCAACCAGTACCGCAGCCAGCTCTCCCCAGGAGGAGGAGAAAGGTGAGGAGGAGAGGGGATGGGGGCGAGCGAGAGGCCTGCAATATCGCCTCGAGCCACTAGGGGTATCTTTGTACCATTTTTCATCCCGCTCGGAATCTGGAGTCGAAACCCACATCAGGGTAAAACCAGGGTCCTCGGCATTTCTTGCGAGCGGTGCCCCAGGATCCAGAACGATTCCTTCCAGAAGGAAAGAAAAGCCACAGTTCTCCCGGCCTCCCGGACAGCGCTGCGAGATCGCCCTGCTGGACATCGGCGCCGGGGATTCGTTTTTGAGGTCAATTTCCAGTCGAGATAAATCTATTGGATTAGCAGGATTATCTGATTGCAGCCGAGAGAAGTAACGTTGTTTGGCCGTTTGCATTTCTTGCCTGGTGGTCGGATTTACGTGGAGGTGGCTCCGGGTCCCCAGGGCTCGGGATCCCGGTGGCATCCGGAGAGGAGAGAGGAGCCTTCGACACGTTTGGGAAGTGTCCGTGGGTGAATGAGGGTGGGGGGGTTGGCAACACCGGGGCTGCGGATGCTGGAAGGAAAAACAAGGCAGCGTCTCGAATCCTGAACCGAGGACCGCCGGGCGCTCGGGAGCTCCGAGAAGCGTCCGGAGACG
>NW_007258648.1:272495-317691 GCF_000164805.1 Carlito syrichta
CGCGTTCCCGGGCGCGTCGCGGCAGCCGCGTTGGGGACCTCGGTGTCGGTTTCGGGCTTGCTTCCTGCGGCGGTGGTCGCTCTCCGGGAGAGCGCGTCTTCATTGGCGGGGGGATCGATTTCAGCCGCTCGGCGGAGGGACAGTACTGCCCGAGGAAAAGAAAAGTTGCTCTGGAATCCAGCAAAGCATATTTTTCTGAACTAATTGGGGAGTCCACACAGCTTCGGGACAATTACACACAAAGAACTGGCTTATTTAAGAGCGCATATAGGTGCGTGAATAGGTTAGGGAATTCCCCCCTTTATGTTCTCTGACACTTCAGCGGGATGGTGTTCGATGGCTTTTTCTATTTAAGGCCCATTTGTTACATTTTAAGCCTTCAGACATTCAGAGGCACTGCTTTAAAAAAAAAGGAGCTGGGTAATTGCTGAAAGGTAAAATACTGTTTTGTCCATTTTAATCTTTTGAAGGAAAGTATTACGTTTCGAGGGGCTTCTGTTTACAGATTATGACATTTGTGCAGATACCTTTATGGTGTTAGCATTGAAGTCTCTCCATGACGTGTGGACTCATCGAGAGGCAACTCTTCAATGTCAGCGGAAGCACACCCATCCTGTACCACTTATTTCAGGGATTTCAAATGCATCTGACATTCTGGTGCTTAAAAGATGAGTCTCACCTAACTCCCGCCCCGGACTTGTGTATCCATAAATGCAATGCTGAAGCAAGCACATGAAATAGCAAAATGTACGAAATAGCAAAATAGAAAACTTTTGTCTCAGGAATTCTCAAGTGGAAAAGTTAGCTATTTCCTCTTCCTGTGGACTTTGCTGTATAAGCTTATTTAAAGATTATAGAAAAGCAAGAGAGAGTTTCCCACAAATCCGATTGTTAGTTTCAAGGAGCTAAGAGGATGGGTTTGTTTCTTTTTAATGCTGCTGTCAGTCACGTGGTGCAGCCTGGAACTAGAAGAATGGACGTTCTGTGTGTTAGTGCATTCTAGCCACTGATTTTGGCCACACAGTCTAATGATATTTAACATCTTTTTTCAACGCTTAAATTGATAAAAAGGACAGCCAGGAAATAACATACTAAATGATGATAGCAAATAAATAATGAAGATGAATGGTAAGTGGACTGGAATTTCTCTTAAGCTGACAGAAAATACGACTGTTGATATAAAAGTTGATGGAGAATTTGATACACGAAAAAGGGGGTCCTGTCAAAAGTTAATTTGCATATTCCTAAACCATTAAATCAGTGGTCACAGAGAGTGCCACGGTCTAAAGTGGAAGACTTAGCTGAGTGCCTTTGGAGTGGCTGCACAACGTTTTCTGTCAAGAATAATCAATATTCTACTCTCTTACTATATTCCCTTTTGTTATTGAAAAGGAAAAGGGGGAAACTTGAACCTGCTCTTTGATAACATCTACTTGGAGGGGTTGTATTCTTTGTTTCTACAAGTAGTGTCTACACAAGACTTTGGTAAACTTTGTAGGTGGTAAATCCCCTTTGGAAAGATAGTAACAGTGAAAATGAATACGTAAAAAACCACACACCACAAAAATTATTTAAAGCTGTAGCCAGTAAATGAAGAGCAAGATACCCAGCTAAACTAATGTTCTCCCTATTCGAGTGGATCAATCTAAGAACTATTGAAAAACCGGGAGAGTTCACTTAGAAAATTAATTAATTACATATGCCGGGCGCGGTGGTTCACACCTATAATGCCAGCACTTTGGGAGGTGGAGGTAAGAGGATTGCCTGAGTTCAGGGGTTCGAGACCAGCCTGGGCAACTTGATAAGACCTTGTCTTTACAATAAATCAAAAAATTAGGCAGGCGTGGTGGCTTGTGCCTATAGTTCCAGGTACTTGGAAGGCTGAGGTGGAAGATCGCCTGAGCCCAGCAGGTCGAGGCTGCGGTAGCCGTGAGCATGCCACTGCACTCCAGTCTGGGCAACTGAGTGAGACTCCAACTCATAAAAAATGAAATAAAGAAAGAAAATTAGTTACATTTAACTCTGTCTTACCTGCATACATGTTCTGGTCATAATTATGAAAAAGAACATAACGTCCTTGATCAGCTGCTCTAATCTTGTGACAGAGTAACACAAAATGTGAAAGTTGGGGGTAAAGGAATGGAAGCTCTCAATGAGTCCTGAAAATTGCAAGTATAGTTCCTAATATAAGTGACAAGAAATAGCATGGATTCCCCAAAGCTTATCACTATGGAGAAACCGATGTTGCATTCGCTGGAGCTTTGCTTGACAGCTGCACCTGTCCCTCGAAAACCTTCCATGTGTTCTGACTGGCCTAACATTCAGGAAAAGTTAACACATTTGCTGCAGTTTCCTTCTATGACTTTGAGATAATAAACTACACTAAATGTTATTTTTTATTAACTGAATTTTTACAAGAAAGTTAGTACATACTCCTTATTCAAAGCAAAATGAAAAGAGCAATTCTCTTAAAATGATTTATTGAAATTTAACACATGGCACCCCAAAGTGAAAACATTCCCTTTCCTTTCCTTTACTGAAGAAAAAAGAACAAAAACTCAACTTTAAGTTAATTTAAAATTAAAATTGTTATTATATCAAATGTGCAATGCCCAGAACAATAAAAAGTTAAACTAGCAAACACTTATGATGTGTTAGGGTATTCCTTCTAGGAGACAATTTAAAACATCTTGAGGTAGCTAACCTCTCTTAATCTTGTGGGATAGCAACATTGCTACCTGTTTGGAAGAAGAATGATCTAAGAGTGACAAGTTTGTTACTTTTGTTCTATTATTAATAAAATCACGTTGATAATGTCAACTATTACTATGTTGCTATGAAAGGATGTGAATTACCTCTGCCTTCAAGTGGCCCCTCCAAAAAAGTAGTCCCCCTGAAAAAAACTCACCCCCTTTTGGTAGCAAACTTGTGTGAAAGAGAAAGACTGTCATCTCTAACCTTGACTGAAGTCAGAGAAAACTAGTAAATCATTCCAGGCATTTGAAATTATTAGACATTAAACTATGGGGGGGGTTTATATGAATTCTTTTTATAACAGTCAGTATAATCTCTTTTGTGCCTATTTCCGTTGCATGTCAGGGAAATTCTAGTCAATGGCAAACGCTTTACTGCTGCCATTACTGCAGACTTTATAGATCAGAGATGTGTCAGCATGTTAAGCTTTAGCAGTGACGCCTCTTTTGTGTGAAACCTTATGGGCCTTGCAGGCACTCTCTCATCCTGACACTCGTAAAACGTTCAAGTCCTCATATTTATTATTTAATTTTATTCCTATATAGAGCAATGAGGCACTTTGATATAGGAATGTGCAGTCCAAAAAAATGACAGGCAAGCGTGAATGGGACTAATGAGTTTTAATAATACACATATTAGGAACTGCTAAAGGAAGTTTAATTAAGAAAAACAAGTTGAGCATGAAATTTGTTTTGGAACAAATGCAAGTTAAGTTACTGCTACACATGTAAACTCAAAAACCACTATCATACATCACAGGAAATAAAGTTCCAGCCTGAGAGTAACCTACTTCATGCAGCTAACATCTTAGGACTTGGCTTTAAGTTGATAAACTTAGATTCGACTTATGACATGAAAGAATATATACGTCTTTTTTTCCAGTGCTTTTATTTTTCCCCAGTTTCTATAGCAATTTTGGTTTGGTATTTCAACCATGTATCCAGCAACACTTTTTGTGCATAATACTAGTTCGCTACTGGGGGGCACACAGCAGCTTCTTTTTCCCTGAGCCTACTTTTCTAATAGTTCCTGTACCTACAGTGAGAGTTGCCTGCTGAAACCCAAACCATCTCACTGGGGGTGCTGCAGGCTGTCTTCGTTAAGAGAATTAGACACTTTGCAATCTCCTTGTATCTGCAATTGTTTAATTTTTTGCATGTTTAGAAAAATAAGTAGATTTATTTGTTTGCTTGCTTATTTATTTATTCATTTATTTCTTTGGTGGTGGCAGTGTGTGGGTGTGGGGAAACAGAAGGTAGGGAGGAGAGAATGTTGGGCACAAATTTCTTAGAGTGTGGTTTTCTTATGTTGTGCCTGTGTCTAAACACGGAAGCTTTTTGATGACTGAAGAAGTCAGGCGATGATATAAAAGTCTTCTATATGTTTCTCAACAACTGCCTTTTTGGAAGCATCCAATTGATATATTGATTCACCTCTTAAATAGATGTTGGGCACCAGTTTCGTATAACAATATGATTCTTTTTCTTTCCTTGGCACACCCAATAAATGTTGATCTTCAGGGGGAAAAAGAGATTGAGTATAATGTTTTAAAGTGAGTTAAAAATTCCAATCTTTTTTGTGTGTGTGACAGTCATGGTGAATACATATTGTCATATGGAATACTTTCTATGCTTGGAAATGCCACAGGGCCAAACATAAAATCAAGGAATATTGATTTGATACAAGGCAAGTTGTGATTATCGCTAGTATAAGTTGTCCCCACAGGACACCATTCCTCCCAGGACAGAATTGATGAGGGAAACAGTGATTACTGCGTAGGGCAGTGACCAACAGTTGTCACAATATTCACACTTTGAAAATAATACTTGAGCCGTTGAATAGTTAACCATAGTGCTAAAAGGAATGAAAGTTCACTTCAGCAGCCATTATGTTTCAAGTCAGTGCATCTGTCATTTTTCATTTAAATCTGTATGACTTAGCTGTCCAAAACTTTACACACAAGTGACAGCATTATCTCTCCTTTGTCTTATGGGTAAAAAAAAGTCACCAGTTTCCCGACTTCTTTAGCTGTGCCAAGTGTTAATACATATGTTACTATGAAATCGGTGTCCAAATGCCCCATTGTTTAGAGCTGTGGTCCTTCCCAACAACATCAGAGAAGAACGTTTTCCATTTTGAATGACTGTTGTAGTAGTTGTCATCTGTAAAATGTCCATGGTAGTAGGGGATTTTTGTCTGGTTTACTCAAAGCTTGGTGTGTTTCTCCCTAGTACCTAGAACGTGCCTGCACGTTACTGGGGTTCAAGGAATACTTGTTGAATGAATGAGGAGACCTGGGTTCTAGACTCAGCTGTTAGCAACTAAGTATGTAACCTCTTTACCTAACTAATACTCAGGCTTTTCCTTTTTCATTTTTTAGAAACACATAATCAAAGTTATTTGAAGAGACAAATATTTTGAAATAATGTACAAAATTCTAAGAATAGAAAGTATATTTGAAAGATTGAGCTTTTATTAAAGATAAATAATTAAGACTTTTTAGTAGGCTTTGCAGAGAGTTTATTTACCTTATTTTAATAAGTTATTTAATGAAGAGTTACAAGTTTTACAGGTTTATTTATGTTGTTATAATTTTCTGAAGGGTACATTAGAGTGAGTTTCTACTCTGAAGAAAATATGGCATCT
This sequence comes from Carlito syrichta, assembly GCF_000164805.1. Taxonomy (NCBI): domain Eukaryota; kingdom Metazoa; phylum Chordata; class Mammalia; order Primates; family Tarsiidae; genus Carlito; species Carlito syrichta. The sequence goes on from NW_007258648.1 coordinate 277,896, forward strand.
CAAGGAACTTTGGAATTACGAAAAGTCATTTAGTAGAAACAGGTAGAGCATGGACAATATAGACAATCAAGATTTCACAATTACAAAGCTTGAGGTTTTCTTCATTACTTAAGACTTCTTTCATTTTAAAAACACTTTATAATTCTAAGCTTCCTATCATTTAATTTGAATTTCAATGGTTAATGCATTTAGCATCTTATACCCACCCATGTATATACTAAATTCTTGTTGGTATTCTCTTCATTAATGTTGTGCTACACAAAAGACATTGTTTTGAATTTTGTTCTTGCTTTTAGTACTAACAGAGCAGTCATCTGAAAGGAAGATAAAAGATGTGGCTATCTGAAGGAGATGGCTGGTGAAATAGTCTTTTCCTTTGAGCCACTGGTTGAGCTCTCAGCCAGGTCAGGAGTGACAGGAAGCCATTATCCCTGTTTGGTGCCTATGTGAAAGGAGTTGCTGGTCTTAGTCCAGTTCCTAGTAGACAGCTATTCCTTAAACAATAATCACTATAGTATTTGCCAACTCCAGCAAAAGCCTGAGACTGAGTGGGCACAAAGGTTTAACTACCCTCTGTCTGCTAATCACCTTCTGAGGGGTCAAGATTGTCACACTCTGGCACAGGGCCACACTCAGAAACTTAGCACTGTCTCTGCCAAAGTTGTAGCTATTCTCTGGCAACCGGGATTTTTAAAAGAGGACTTTAATTAAGCAGCGTACCCAGAATGGCCATTCTCCCTCTTCCCAGGCACCAGCAACCACTAGAAAGAGTGAACTGAGAACGTGGCGTTGATCTTAGGTTGTTCTAGCTTCTCTATTAAGATACTGGCAAGCATAATTAAGTTGCTTCTGGAAGCAATGACTTGTGACCCAAAGGTGGCCCCTTGCAGACAAAAGCATCAATTTAATATCAAGGGAAGTAATCAGTTCTACCTGGCTATCTCTCCTGAGCTCTTGAGTGATTATTCATTTTCTTCTGGGGATCACAGGGTCGCCAGTTTGTTTTAAAACATATTCTGCAGTATGTTACATATACATTAAAACTGTTGCCCATGCCTTTTTAAAAACACCTGTCTCGTTGATTCTTGTCCCTTCACCCTCTCCACCTTTCTGTTCTTTGGTAGGCAGGTCTCAGAAACAGACTTTACATTTGACATTAATATTTGGAGATTCTACCTGAGGATAGGTGCAGAGCAAATAGAAAGAAAAACTTATTTTGTACAGTTAATGTTCATTGGTTTTTTTCCCCAGTCCTTTTCCTCTTCAATGAAACAAAATAAAGAAGCTCTACAATATTTAGTCATTAGCTGTAATGATGATTATAGCAGAAATATTCAGTTGTGTAATATACAAAGAAATGCTGTCACTTTAATCTCTTTTCCTTTGTGTTGTCAGAAAAGCTGGTATGGCATTTCAGAATCCCATTTTTTTTGCCACATAATAATAGAATTAGCTGCCAGTCTAAATGGTTATCCTGGCACACTCCTGTGTGATGAGGAATTCCTGTTGTATTTTAGTTTGTTTCTACCTCTTCCCTGTTTCATCTTCTCTTGCTGCAAGTCTAATTAAGTGAATGTTTCACAGATTTCAGGAATCACAGACGGATAAATAAAACCTGAGGGGTGTGTTAATTGATGAAAATAGTATAATAAATTAATGGATCAGTCATTTAACAAATACTTTTTTAGGTTCTACAGCATAATGCATTGTTCTGGGGATGGTTATTAAAAACCAACAATTCCAAAGACATAGCCTCCATTCTCAAACAGGAAGACTAATCTGATCATGTCGTTTTTGTGATTATAATGATCCTCATCTTACTTGGGATAAGATCTCACACCTCTAAAACAGCCTATAAATTCTTCTAGAGTTTTCAGCTTTTCACCTTTCCAGCCTTGTGTTCCACATTTTTCTCAAGTCACACGGATTTCTTTGGAAAACTTAAGACCCCACAGCATTTGGGTTTCCCGTTACTTCTTTCTGACATATTCTGTCCCCTGGTCTTCAACTGTCAACTCCTATTCATCCCTCAGAACCCAGTGTACAGATCACTTCTTCAGAAAAATCTTCCTTCTTTTCAACGTCAGACTCTAAATCTCCACTCAAGTACATCCTGCACGATCCTTTTTGGTATAATGCTTATAACTAGTTATCTGTGTAATTGACTTACATAAAGTTTGTCTTCCTCATTGAACTTCAGTCTTCCTATCTTGTTCACATTGGCCTCTTCAGTGCCTGATACTAAATGTTGGCCAAATGTAAGTATGAAGATGGAACCTGAGATTACAAACTACTGTGAAAAACATGCTATAAATTCAGTTACAAGAAAAGCTTTTTGAAAGTTGAGGAAAGGGAGTGTTTTTATGCATGGAGGAAGGATTAGTGAAGGAAGTACTTACTGAACTTGGAGCCAATCTTGGAGGGGTACTAGATGGAGTCTTTTGAGACAAAAATGGAGGGAGAGGCATTCTCTAAGGAGGAAGATCTTGGCGAACAGTTGGGCCCAATTGACCCTGCACTGCTCCTAGGGCTGTGTGTTGCTTATAATTAGTGTTGTGTATTCACAAAGATTGTTTGCTACCAGGTATAACTTCTGCAATGTACTCATGTTCTATTTTTTGTTACTTTAAAAAATATTTTGATTGTAAAATGTTTTCTCCCATGACTGTGGAGTTTTAGTGTGCCTTTTCTCCTTAACGTTTTATTTTCTCTGTCACTTTCTTACGTCATTGAAGAAGCACTTGTAGTGTAAAAGTAGCCCAGGGGAAAGGGAACAAACGGAACCACTTATATCTTCTGCAGCAGAAGGGAGAATAAGATGTAACTCTGGAAGAGGCCTGCCCACTCTTTCTCCCAGAAGGAGGCTCTGGGCAAAATGAAGAGGGAGGCAGGGTTTGTCTTTGGAGTGTTAATTCTTCTGCCTATCTCTTTCTATTTGTTGCCGGCTGCTGCATCCATTTCCATAAACTGTGCTCTTGTTTTATTGAAGAATGTACCAGTAGTGTTGTGCTTCTGACTTCAATTTAATTATCTGTTACAAGGAGATGATAATGATTGCTACATCATGGTATTTAGAGACAATTAAATGAGATGATGCAGTTAGCTTGATGTTGAGCCCCAGTACATACTCCTCTGGTGCTTGCCATTAATCTAGTTATTATTTAATGATGCTCATAGCAGAATATACTTGGCAGCACATTGGTTCTCAATAGCTTTGTGTTGACATGCCAGGACACAGGCCCTGGCATCTCTTGTACTTCTATATGATTAATATCTTGAACTTCGGTATTCTCATCTCAGATTAGACCCTTTTTAGGCTAGGTTCTAATTCATTCTTATTTCTACCCCTCCTCCCTGAATTTTTTTTTCTTCCAATACTGCTTACCTCCTTACTCAGGTCTAGTGAACCCATTCAACACTAGAATTACCACTTCTCATAACCTTTGCTCCTTTTAGTTCTACTATTATTACCTTCCTTACCCTCAATACTGACTTGTATCACTTACTCTCTGCCCCAGTCCATTGAATAGTTTAAGGAAAAAATGTCAATATCACCCTGTTGGGAGCAGATGTAAATTATGCCCGTTAACTAACCCAGCAAGCAGATCAGCAGCCTTTTTATTTCCCTTCTGTTAATGTTTTGTGTTTTACTCTCCTCAAACTCTCAGTCTGAGCAAATGACTTCATTGAATTGGGCTCACTGAAGAGTAAAGCAAAATGTCCTGTATCATAAAGGCTCAGGACATGTTCTTTGGAGTTAGGCAGGGCTTGGTAAGTAGATAGTGATTTATAATATTAATTGTTTTTTGTTGTTATTTTCACATAACTTTGAAAGTATCCAGTTGATACTTCAAACTGAGCATGGAATTAAAATTCTTTTGGGTTTCTTCTCCAACTATCCATTCATGAAGGTAATGGTTCCCATACTTTTGTGATGATGTAACCTGTATTTGTATAACCAGATTCTAAAAAATAAAAAACATATACATTATCCCTATATAAATATCTCATCACCAAATTGCCAGCCATACACAAGCATAGACATTAAGAAGATGATAACTATGAAATTTGTATTTTTTCAACGTTATATGAATCCTGATGCCTTAATTCCATCATTCAGTAATATCTCAAGGCACAGAGATTCTTAGGACATTAGGACACAACTACAGCTAATGAAATGAACATGAATCCATACTTCAAGTGATCTTGAAGTTTTCAAATACTTCTGTGTGACTTACTACGTCTGATTAAATAGGTATTGTTTTCAAACTTAAGGTGATATACCTAAAGAGGAGCTTTACTAAAAGTAGAAGTTTCACTTCTGCCCTTGACTACTCTTGACTTATGATTCCATTCCTAGCATTTCCTTTCATCTGTATTTACCTTGTGGAAAAAAATTATTCCAGTAGTCCATTTTGTAAAGGTTACTCTAATTTCAACTTGAAATAAAAATGTATAAATCTATTTACTCAATGATATAAACTCTAATACACTACTACTACACATTGAAAATGAACAGTTACCAATAACAAAGTGCTACTACTAGCAAATCGACTGCGTTATGGAACCATCGACCTTCCTGAGAACACAAGTGGCATATGCATCCCATCGCCATGTGAAGACATTGGTGTTGAATCACCTATTCATGTTAGTGAAGCTTCAGGTTGGAAGACAAATCTTTGTTTTATGCAAAAATATTATGGTAAATAGAAGTTCAACTATTTAGTTTCCTTATCTCATCTGATCATCACATGGTGGGTTTGAACACACTGCTTTGGAGATCTCTGTTCCAAAATACTGCCAGTTTAATTTTTCTGTGAGCAAATTTGTAGTACTTTTTCCATTGCTAAGAATGTTTAAAGGCTCTTCATCAGCTGATGGATCAAATCCCAACTCTTTAGGCTTTGTGAAAGTCTTGCTTGAGTTGGCTCTAACCCACCTTTCCAGTCCGGTCCAATGCTCATCCTTGTTTACTCTGTGTTCTTGCCAAACTAGACTGTGCCCTCCTTTCTGTCATAAGACAGACTTCCCATAGGACAAAAAAAGACTTTGAATTGGAGGTTTATCTGCAAGAAATTTATTGAGAGAGGTCATTGGGAACAACACTTGTAAGGGGAGTGAGGAAATCTCAATCAACTCCTCCTTCTGCTCATTTCCATTAGGGAAGCTTTGGGATGAAGTTGTTCTGCATTGAGGTAAGGAGACCAAACATGAACCTTCTTGTACACTTGCACAAACTGGTCCTTGAAACATGAGCTGCCTCCAGGGAGGGTGAATGCCACAGTAATCACTACGCTTTTTTCTACACTATTCCCAGAATGTGCCCTCTGCTTGGGATCCTTTCTGTGACCATCATTGCTTGTCTAAATCATGTTCCTTCTTTTTAACCCATCTCAAATTCCTTGATTCACAAATTATTTTCTAATCCACTCGCTGGAGGTCTTGTCTTTCATAGCCTAACAACATTTTGTACAATTGCATTCGTTTGTTTATTCTTCTCATTTTTAGTACTTACTATGAGAGTTAATTACACATTAGTTACTTTAAGTGTTTAGTTGCTGAAAGAGCTCAGTTTTTACTCATCGGACAACTTTATTACAGGCAAAGAATTCAGTACAGCAACAGAAGCAGATTATACATTGAATGGAATCCAAAAATCTCAGGCTCAGGCTTTTTAGCCTCCCACTGCTGGACCACACAGGATATCCTTCGTCTCTAGGTCCTAAGCCACCACTAGTGTGCATGTGAAGCATCTTGGTCCACAAAGCCCCAAATCTGCTAATGACCGGATCCTCTTACAGTGAGCTGGTCACATAGACCCATTCTAGCTATATAGCCAGCCTTGGCCGTCAAAACTCACTATATTCACTGAAGCCAGCTATTATTAAATTTAATTATTTGTTAAATTATTATTACTAAATTCAATTATTGTATCGATTATTATTATTATGCACAGTTGACAGGCCTATGTAGTCTGACCTCAAAACAACTTACAGACCTATAGGCACAAAACATTACCTGTCTTGAGTTAATATATATAATCTTCTTTATTTCTACTTTCTGTATTTGCAAATTTGCTTATTCACTAAAATTTATTTGTAATCCTAAAATCAGTGATTACAGCACTTTCACAGTCATTCCACAGACATGAGCAAAGCAGCAAAAACTTGGAGTCACCCTCTGAGCATGACAAGGTGTTGCTCTGCTTTCTTGCAGCGCTGGGAGATGAGGATGGAGATGAGAGGCAGCATTGCACAGGGCGAAAGCTCCATATCACCAAGAGTTGGAGGGCATTTGATTCCCAGCTCTCACAACTATTAGCAGAGTGGCTTCAGGCAGTACTTCAGACCTCAGTTTTTCTTTTGTCAAATAAAGAAAGTAGAATCTACTAGGATGGATTGTTTTAAGCGTTTAAAATCATACTGTATGTGAGATATGTATATTTGTGTGTATTTCCCTGGGAGCAGTGGATCTATGCTCCCTAATTTAATGTTCGTGGTGATGTTATAGGATATAACGCCCATGAATAACAAGAATCCACTGTATATTGCATGGCATTGGCTAAGGGTCACCAGCAATCTCCAAACAGCTCTAGTGGTGAGCATGTGGTCAATCTAGATCAACTGGGATTTGCTCACACTTGCACTATATAAGAGATTTTCATACGGGTCTTAGGATATAAAATTTTTTTAAAACACACACACACACACACACACACACACACACACACACACACACACACACACACTTCTTGCCCTCAAATAGGAAATTGAGTAGGAATGGGTTGGGTTCAGCAGTAAAACAAATAAAAATAAACAATAAAAAAGGTAAGGGAGAGAATACAGAGGTAACTTTTAAAAAAACGTGTAAAAGACCATGCATAGTTAGAAGACGGGGACTTCTGGCTGAGTCCCAGTCTCACATTCATCATGTACTTATTGAACACACGTCACATTTCATCCTACATTAGAATCATTTTTACTTGTTCCTTTACAATATTGTAAACTACTTAGGAGCAATGAGTAGATTGTACTTGTTTCTAAATTCTCCATATCATTTAGCACAATAGGTTGCACATTGTAAATACCCAATAAATGTCTGTGGAGTGAATCAAAGACTGGATGAATGTGGCCAACCACTGTGATTATGTCCCAGTTGTCCCACACAGTTCTCTCTACTCTTTTTTCTGGGTAACTCAGAAGTAAATTAGTTGAGGGGCTGGGTATTTTGGTGAATTAATGTGAGTGAGATAATATATTATCATCTATGATACCCTTTCAAATATTATTTGTTAATTTTTTTTTAGTGGGGCTACATATGCTTTAACTCAAAGGAAAGAATAATGAGGGAAGTTTATGAACTGTCTCTCCCACCAACTTTGAAGTCGGATGAGGTTGGTCCTGTGTAGATTGATAGATAATCAAATCTACTGTTAATACTAGCCTGGCTTGATGAGTAGCTTTCTGACCCCATTATTTTAATGTATTTATTTTTAAATATTTCAAAAATACAGAAAATTCAAATACTAAAGTTTATCAAATTGGTTTGAGTGAATTGTTAGCCTTTTAAGGCCTCACCACAGGTTAACCATCTCAGGTGTCTATTAGTTAATTAATTGCTAGAATTAACTTTATTCTCTGCCCTCCTTACCAAGAGAAGACAACTATTCCTTTACCACTATTTATATATCTGTGAATAATATATAGTCTTGTTGTGAATTCTTTAAGCTTTATTTAAATACTTTTACTGTATCTAATCTTCAGCTCTTTTAGCTCAAAAAAGTTTAGATTTATTTATGTTGATATTTTAGGTCTAGGGCCTTTATGTTCACTGATATATAGAATTTCAATGTGTGAATACTCATATATCATCCTTCATTTATCAATATCCATTAATAAGCATTTAGGTTGTTATGTGTTTGGGGTTTTTTTGTTTGTTTGTTTACTGATAAGTAACCAAACCATTGTTTTCACATGCTCTTGTGTAATCACATATAAACAACCAATCCATATAGTCAGTGTAGATTTAAAAAGGTAAAAATTGTAACAAAAGAAAATCTATACTTCTAATAAGAATGGGGTGTACCACTTTTATTTCTCTGCTTCTGTGATATTGTCAGAGTGTTCACCAAGACATCATGTTCTGAAAAAACATAAAACACTTTACAATTCAATTTTAAATATTCTAGTATTGATGTCGGAGAGGATGCAGCGCAAAACTTGTGGATTCTTTGGCTCAACTCTAGAATAAACTTAAGAGTTGCCAGACAAGTTTTAAAACAAAGTTTATTAGTGAAATGAAGAGAGGAAGGAAAGGGCAGGAAAAAATTTTGTGCCAGAAAGGCCTGGCATAGACACGTATCTCTCGATAAAGACTGTGCTTTTGTTCTGACTCAGGAATTAGATACGTTTTCACAACAGCTCATATGCTAAAGAGAGCAGGACACAGGTAGCCTCTGATGGGCGGAGAGGTGGTCTTATTATCATTATCATATATGGCCTTTTGATTCCCAGTTTGGGAACCACCTTGATGGAGTGTTCCTTTGGCGAGCTGAGGGGGTGGCATGAACTGAATTCTCTGAACTCACACTCCAGCCCATAGGGCTATTCAGCCTGCCAACAGGATGTCTGGATGCTTTCTAAAACCTGCCTACATGAAATTTATCCACGTATGTCTAACCTGCACTAACTACCCTGTCTCAGAATCATTTTTTTTAAGTGGTAATTGTGATGAGAGATCACATCATGTGCAGTGACCAGGAGGTGGCCTTTAAGCCAGATGGCAGTGGGCTTTGGGATCTGTTGTGATAAGCTGAGAGACCTTGACCAAGGCACTTAACCTCTTGAGTCTCAGGTCCTCACAAGTAGAAAGGACAGAATGGTTGAGCCCATTTAATGGGGTTGTTGTAAATGATTTATAAATGCATGAAAACTAAGGAGTTTGTATGTACTAAGAAAGTGTCAATAAACAGGGAGGAAAACCTCTCAGCAAACTTGAGACTCTTTCTATTTAGGTATATCTATATATTTAAGTTTCTATTTAAGTGCATATATATATAATTTAAATAAATTAAATAAATAAATATATATTTATATTTTAGTTAATTTAAACAAGCCATGTTTTTATATTAGACTTGGATGACTTATAGTAGCAAATTCTGAAGAATTTTTTTGGCCAATAATACAGTTCTCCGTATGTACGTACATGTAAAATGGGAAGTTTTTGTAACCTCAGGAGCTAAATGTCACTGAAATTTGAAAAATCATCATGGCAGAATTCCAGTTCTCTGCAATTTGGGTTAAGGGAGCACATCTGTGGAAATAGGGGTCTCTTTATTCTCCGTACAGTTAAGGATATGTGAGCATAAAAGAGTGTTATTTTGTTAATAACCAAACAAGTAGGTTTTATTATTAAGGAGATATCAACTGTGAAAAAAAGAACTTTTGGAAGTTGCTGTATAGCACTTGAAATTAGGCTGAATAAAAAATGGTGATGGACATTTTTAAGGTCTCACCACAGGGTCTCTATTTTAGGTGTCAAAATGGTGCTTTTTTAACACCAAAAGGTAAGTAGCAAAGATTCAGTCATGCTGTGGCCCACCATAGTTCTGCACAAGAATAAGCATAATATACTCCTTACAGAAATGGGTTTGCGTAGCTAAATCTTCGATAAATGCCGGAGTTCTAAAACAGGAATAGGATGGGTCTAAGCCAGTCTTTTCTATGTTAATGTGCTTTCACAGCAAAAATATGTGAGTTAACACAGACTATTTTGGAAGAAAGACATTTATCTCCTTATTGCCTTCTGTAATGGACTGTTCAGAGCTAAAGGAACACCAGGCCGGAACCAAATCTCCTGCTGCCCTATATAGTTTTTACAATCTCCTTTTAAATAACACAATGTCAGGGCAGTCTCACTGTCAGACCAGCATTTCTTCAGGAATCTTCCCATAATATGACAGGATAGAACCATCTCTAATACAAATCAACACTATTATTTTTAAAGTAAGCACTTTAAAAGGTTGCTTGTACAAGAAAAGAGATTTTCTGAGCAGTATGTTATTTGACAGGTAACGTAAGATTACACAGTGAACATTCCATTGAAGGCTACATTTTATTCTGAAGCATTTTAAGTTGAACTGAGTAAACTGTGTTAGATGTTTGATTAGTGTTAATATGCAAGATGCCATGATTAGGTATGATTGTTTTTGTAAATCACCACACTCTTTTTGTATTCTTCCTCTGATCTCTAAAAGACAGTGAGAATAAAATTTGTAATTTAAATATGTTGACTTTGACTTAGAAATGTATTTTCACATTGCAAATTTATTGACGTCTAAAATATATAGCTGGATGGCAAATAATTTTTGTCTGCAAAACATGATGTCAACTTCTGTCTCTTTTTCAAATTATGTCTGATGCCATTTTCTCTTTTAAATTGTTGAATTTTAATTTAAGGTGGGGAACCGATAACCAAAATTTCATGCAAACTTTCAGGAGATGTCAAGGAAGTGATCTTATGAGATAGTTGTGCTTAAATAATCATAGCTAAACTTGTATTCATTTGCTTGTTCTGACTTATCTTTGGTTTTTGGTGGGGGAATGGAAACCACCTTTTTGTTTGTTTTTCAATATAAACAATTATTCTTATGGAATTTGTTTACCGTTTGCTAATTCACTATCAAAATTTTTAAAAAGATTTTCTGCTATTAAATCCTGGGGATGCTTATTGATTAATTCTGTAGTCACTTGAAGTGATTAAAGACTACCAATAAAAGAAAATTTCACACATAGCATTTAATATTTTAAAATACTTTACTGGGACATGATTCTGAAATTGCATATTTTGACAAGACCTGCTTCCACTTAAATGTAGGGAAGTTTCTCAATAGCCTTATAATCAGTTATTTCATTTACCATCTCAATCAAACTATGATTTTCTTGTGGTAGTATTTAACTTACCTGATGCTAGCCACTATTAATATATTTCTGTAGCTTGTAAAACATCTAGTTATCACTATGTCTATTTTAGCTTGTTCTGACTCATGATCTATTTTCATTTTCTCTAGGATATAGACCTGCAGCTAACTGGATTTGATTTATAAAAGGGAGATCTGCAGTCGATGCCCACTCTTGTCACACTGCTGTTATGGAAAACAGAATGGTCCATGGGATATGGTTTGATAAATAGTGATGATTGAAGATGCTGCTTCAATACATGTGAAATCAATGGGAGATACTTGCTACATGAAGCTCTTTCGCAGCTTTTCTCAACAAGTTTCCCTCTAAGAAATTGGAGGCATATTCTACCATTTTAAGGTCTTTTTCAAGTGGATATAAATACATTTGCCTCACGGTAACCAGACAACGAGACAACTAATGTGGGACCATGGCACTGCCCAGATGCATGTGGCCAAACTATGTCTGGAGAGCAGTGATGGCATGCTTGGTACACAGGGGATTGGGTGCCTCGTTGACTATCTGGGTGTTGGGATGTCTGCTTCAGGCTGGCCATGTGCAATCACAAAAATTGGATGACGTGGACCCACTGGTGACGACCAACTTTGGCAAGCTAAGAGGGGTTAAGAAGGAACTCAATAATGAAATTTTGGGGCCTGTTATTCAGTTTCTTGGGGTTCCATATGCGGCCCCACCAACAGGGGAGCATCGATTTCAGCCTCCGGAACCACCGTCTCCCTGGTCAGATATCAGGAATGCCACTCAGTTTGCTCCTGTGTGTCCTCAGAATATCATCGATGGCAGGTTGCCAGAAGTCATGCTTCCTGTGTGGTTTACTAATAACCTGGATGTGGTTTCCTCATATGTACAAGACCAGAGTGAAGACTGCCTATATTTAAACATATATGTTCCAACTGAGGATGGTGAGTTTACTGCAGGAAAAACAGGGAGATATATTTACATTTTTCTTTTCTATTCTAACAGTATTAATTCACGTGTACTCGTAGTATGCATGGCTTTTCCTGTTGGCACGTAGACATATTTTACATGCGTGCATGCCACTTTTTGTTTGTGTGTCAGTGTAGCTGTTCTTATTTTTTTTCCTGTGTCTACTCATTTTCTTTCTTCCACAGCACGTATGTTTAGGTAGAAATGGGTTTCTAATTTCCATTTCCTACCAAATGACTTCTGAGAAGGTGCATCAACATTTCCTCATTGCATGTGCAGGCTCAGTGAACTGGGGCTCTCTCGCACTCAGTCGATGCAGGAGCGTATTCAGTTAGAGAGTGGTGTTGCATGTTCCGGCGGTCTGTGATGGAGCGCCATGTTATTTTCTAGTCTTCTATTCATTTTTCAGTAAAAAGAATATCCAAGGAATGTGCCAGAAAGCCCGGCAAGAAAATATGTAGAAAAGGAGGTATGTATAAAAGTGGAAAAAAAAAATGGGGGAAAAAGCTTGCAGAGGAAGAGCAACATACTCTCCCTAAAGATGATGTGCTGATGCTGAGAAGTGAATGGTTAGGTGATATTCGGAATTTGATGAAGCTTATCGAGGAGTAGAAAGATGGCTGAGGAGCACTCTGGCAGAGTAGATAACACTGGCAAAGCTCATTGATGGGGCCTTGTGTTCTGGGGTTGGCAGCATCAGCAAGGGTTGATCTCTGCTTTGGGTTTGTGACAAGGAAGCGATACTTAGGCAATGATGTTGCCTGCAAGCAACCCAAACAGGACTGGCTTACCCACTGGTAACTTTGATCTCCGAACTCTCTTCTGCAGATGTATATTTATGTTCCTCTTAAAACGGATCGCTTCAGTCACAAACATAGTTTTTTGTTTGTTTATTCTTGGCTTCTTCTGAATACTCTAAGGAATCTCTCATCAGAAGGGGAAATTAACCATACCTATTGAGCATTTATCATTATTAAGGGGTGATATTTTTTCCCAGACAGCCAGCTTTTCCTTTTCAGTCACTCCTCCAGAAGAGAATGAGATTTTGCAGATTTTATACAAAATATTTACAGTCTTAAAATTACTTTAACATTTTTATATTTATGTTAAACAATTTAAAACATAGAGAAGTGCATGATTCAGAAGCTACAATTAAATCAACCTTCAAATCATCCTCTAGCCAGATTGAGCAAATGTAGACACTGACAGCTGCAAGCTTGCATCTGAATGTAGTTTGTCCACACTCCATTTTTATATAGCATTCAGTAAATCACTCATAGGAGAGTCTGATTTTCTATTGCAGTAAATCATCTAAGTGTTACTTTGACCTTATTCATAACTTTGTAGAATATTCAATCTTCGTGCAGAAGTCATATTAATATTCTAGTGCTGCACGTTCTATCTCTCCGTGTACTTCTAATCTCCTGGCTGGACCAAGTCACATTTTATTACAACGTCTTTGTTGGGCAGGGAGTGTCTAAATGGTTCTGTTTTATTGGGATTGCATTATATGGAAGACACTTCATATAACAAAATTCTTAACTGAGAATCTGAAGTAATTGCATGAAATTGAGTTTTGTTTTGTTTTATCTTTGCTCTTATTTCTTGAGTAATGCTGGTAGAATGGGATTTAACCTTCATTTTTTTGTGATGCCGTGATTTGGGTTAAAAGCTCAGTATACTTAAGAAGATGGATATGGAGGCAACAAGGTGTTTTAAACAACTTGAAAAAAATTCTCTTGTTTTCCTCCAAATGAGAATAACTGCAGTCATTTACATACCTTCGACTAATGTACAAACCTGCAGTGGTTATTATTATGCAGCTTATCAAGCATGTGTAATTAGCTAAGTGACTTTCGCCTCCTATCACAAAGATGTTGATTCACAAAGTCATAAATAAAAATGCTATTGAAGAATGCATAAATAGAGCATAACACATACAAATATGTATCATCAAGAAAAAGAGCACCCAAAGGTAAGCTAGTAAGTGAGAAAGCGACCTTTCTTCTCATACAACTTTGGAGGAATAAAGGATTTATTAGAAAATTATTTTTTGTTGTTCTTTGTATCTTTGGTTCCGTCCAAAGACAGTTGGCAAGAAAGTACACAGGGTGCACTATTTACCTTAACAAAGTCTGAATACTTTATCATTAGACCAGGACCAACATCTGTAGATGCCCACCTAGCCTGTATGGTTTATAGTCCAAGTATATTTTGCTGTTATATAATGTGAATTAAACATTCTAAAAAAACTACTTTGGCTTGAGATTTTAATATATCCTACTATTATTTATTATGCCCTACTAACTTATTAGATGTTTGTGTTACATCCCAAAATTTAAATAACAAAAAATTTAAATGTGATTTTCTGTATAAATCGTATTATTATTTTTTTTGTTTGAGTTGGAGTCTCACTCTGTCACCCAGACTGGAGTGCAGTGGCTGTTCCCGGCCACCGCAGCCTCGACCTGCTGGGCTCTGACGATCCTTCCGCCTCACCCTTCCAAGAGGCTGGAACTACAGGCGCGCGCTACCATACCCAGCTCATTTTGATTTATTGTAGAGATGAGGTCTCGCCAAGTTGCCCAGGCGGGTCTCGAACCTGCGGGCTCAGGCAATCCACTCACCTCAGCCTCCCAAAGGCGCGGGATTACAGGCTGAGCCACTGAGCCCGGCTAATAGTATTTTTTTAAATAAACAAAAACTAAAGTTTAGAGTTTAGCTTGTAAGTATCGGAGTAGAATTTTTTTTTGTTCTAACTTTTGGCTGTCTATTTTTTTTCTACCATGAATGATCTATTTTGGTCATTTCAAGAAATTATATTGTCCTGGGTCAAGAAATTATTAGTCATTAGTCATTTAATATGTTTATGCATATACTCATGGCATATAAACTATGAGTTCTTCAGCAGAATTCCAGGACTTTATAAATGATGGTTCAGAAACTGTGAGACTCTTTTCAAGATATAGATGTCAGGCAAGCCCCTTGTGTCCCCTCCCTCTGTGGGAGCTTTTCTGTCCTTTTAATAAACCCTGCTTTCTAAAAAAAAAATACATATGTCTATATTAAAAAATTCACATTTTGTCAATAAAATAAGGTTCAGAAAAAAAGGAATCACAAGAATAGTTGCTATGCCTTTTATCTAGATGCTAATCAAATTTTGTCTTGTTATTAAGTCTTTAAAGTGTGTATGGTCACTTCTAGAGGCAGATGGACCCCTGTCCCTGTGCCAAGGGCACTATAATCTGTGCATACTATATTCGTTCAGAAGTATTTCCTAATTGCCAATTACAAGCCACATACTATTCAAGGGAGGCAGCAATGAATGAAACAAAGAACCCTCTTCCCATAAAACTTACAATCAAGCAACTTTACAAAGAACAAAGCGCTTTCTTCACTTTGGTCTGTATAAAATCGAAGAAAATCTTTTCCCTCCTCCAAGAGATGTTGCGTTCTAATTTTAAATAGTGCTTTTGCAGTATTTCCCTGTGCAATTTAAGGGGAGGTAGACCTCATTTTTATCCATAGGCTGCCTCTTGTTTTAAAACAGATTCCAGTTGTACTTTTTAATCTATCTTTTTATATTTCCCATGAGAGTTTTAGCCATATGTTAATTACCCTCTAGATATTTATTCGGGTTTCATCCTTGAAAAATAGAAAAGAAGAATGAATGCTTAAAATGAGATGGCTGTCAACACTTGAACAAATAGGCTTATAACGTGATAGAAACTGGAATTTGAATGTGGAGGATAGACATCTGCTTTTGCTTATTAGATTTTTGCATAATTTATCCATCTAATCATTACAACAATTTTATGAGAAAAAATATTACTATCTCTGTCTTACAAGTAAGAAAGTATGTTCTGATAAGTTAGGTATTCTGCTAGTAAGTGGTGGAAGCAGGTTTGGTGTTAGTTCTTACTTACGTTAAATGTGTTTTCGTTATGTGAAATGACCTGTAATGATTTCTCGAACAGAGGGAGGCTTGCATCTCTGTACCCTGCCTTTGTCTTTGTCTTCCTTCCTTCCTTTGCACATTCAAATATGTAATGACTTCTTTTAATTCTATCAGTTGTCCATACTTTAGACAGACTTCATGCTCACCTTATTAAATTTAATCAAGCCCAGGTTGGCGACAACTTTCCAAAAATATGCTCAGTCACCCTCTTGGTGAAGACTTTAATACTACTACACATGCTTGCTTGGTCCAGGCTAAGATTCCCACATATTCCTCCTAGCTACGATCAAGGTTCTGCCTTAACTTGCTTAAGTTTCCCCTTGTTTCCCTAAGTTGCTCTCTTGTGAGAACTGAGAACAAACAGTGCAGTAGTCAACTATTAGGCGGTCAACATGAGAAGGAGAAACAAGGGATCCAGAGAATTCACAAGCAAATTGATAGGTCAGTGGACACTATAGAGTTGTGTAGTCTTGTACTTTTCTAGCACTTTAACTAGTATTTGTATAACTATCTGAGCTAAATACAGAATTAGTTTTTATTTCTGCACTTGTGAGATATTATTGACCTGAATTTTTTCATCTGCCTCAATTTTTATTGTGCAAAAGATTAAAAACTTTATAGATGTCTGGGGTACCATTTTTTTTTTTTTTTTTTTGAGTTGGAGTCTCACTCTGTCGCCCAGACTGGAGTGCAGTGGCCGCTCCCGGCCACCGCAGCCTCGACCTGCTGGGCTCCGGCGATCCTTCCTCCTCAGCTTTCCGAGTAGCCAGAATTACAGGCGCGCGCTACCATGCCCGGCTAATTTTTTGATTTATTGTAGAGATGAGGTCTCGCCTGCCCAGGTGGGTCTCGAACCCGCGGGCTTAGGCAATCCACTCACCTCAGCCTCCCAAAGGCGCGGGATTACAGGCTGAGCCACCGAGCCCGGCTCTGGGGTACCATTTTTTACTCCTTGAGCATTTTGCTCCTGATTTTCAAGCATTTTACATTTACATGCTCTGGTTAATAATAGTCTTTACTAGAGGTGATGTTGAGTTTTTCAAGAGCCTTGTCCAAATATTTTGGGTTTAATTGGTTGTTTAGTTAACCTAGGGATTGATTTTCCCTAATTAAATATGTATAACAATGATTCCTATCATTGTCATTGTATTTCAGATTTTAAAGGGGATTATATTGCAGAATGCTCTTCCTTTGTGTTTATACATTTATAACTTATTTATTCATTTGACAACTATTTGTTGTGTGCTTACTCTGTGCTCATTATTGCTGTACATTCAATGATTACATCAGTAAAAAAAAGAGGACAAAAAACCTCGCCTGCCTTCCTGATGCTCATGTCTTAGTGTGTAGAGACAAACTGTAAACAGCAAACACAATAAATATATACATTAAAAAGGTGTCAGAAGGTGAGACATAAGCAGAGTATGGAGGATCAAGAGTGCTGGTATGGAGGATAAAGGTGATTTTAAATAAGACGGTTGGGGTAGATTTCATCTGAGCAAAGATCTGAAGGAAATGAGGTGGAATCTGGAAAAAGAGTAAAGCAAAGAACTGGTGCAAAGGAACTGTGGGAGGTTGATTTGCATATTTAAGGAAGCATGAGGGGTATAACATATCTGGCAGTGAGGGAGACAGGGGGAGACAGTGAGATTCAGTGACTTCATGCTTAAAAGGCCACTCTGGCGGACGTATAGTGAGTAGGCTGTGGGAGAGCATAGAGAAGTGGGTGCAGCAATAGGAGGCTCCAGACAAGACCTGGCCATGATCTAGGATCAGACCAAGGCAGTAACAATGAAAGTGGTAGATTCTCTATACATTTTGAAGATCGCATTTCTGATCAATTTGCTGTGGGCTGTGAAAGTAAAAGAGGGGCCAAAGATGATTCCTAGATTTGTGCTCTGAATACCTGAAGCAACAGATTTATTCTCAGTTAAGATGGAAAAGGAGGAATGTAGAAGGTTTGGGGAGAAGCAGAGTGGAAAGATGGTAAGTTTCGCTTTGGACATGTGAACTTTGAGGGGTCCCTTGGACACCCAAGTGTAGACATCAAGGAATCAGTTTCTTGAACCAATATCTGAAATCAAGTTTGGGAGAGAGAAGTCTAGGTAGAGATAATAGATTTGGGAGTCCCTGTAATACAGAAGGTAAAGATTCAAAGTCACAGGTTAAGTGAGAACAAAAGAAAGCGAATAAAGCTAGAGAAATGAAAAAGGCACCAAGGATTAAGTCATGGACACATTCCAACATTATGAGGTCTAGGAGAAGAGAAGGAAAAGCAATGGAGACTGAGAAAGAGTTATACTTGAGATGGGAGGTAAAGCAAGATTATTTTATTGGCCTGGAAGTTAAGTAAAGAAAATGCCTCCAACTGAATACAGTGATCAACTCTGCCAAGTGAACTTTTGTGGGGCAGTATTGATTTTATATACTAGAGTGAGTTGAAGAGAAAATTGGAGAATATTTGGAGTAACTTAGCATATGTAATTATTTTAAACCATTTGCTTTTTTAAAAGGGAGCAGAAAAATATGAAGAGTGAAGAAAATAGAGATTGCTGTTGCTATTGTAGGTTAAGATGGAAGAAATAAAGAAATACTGGCATATAGCAGGAGAGGAACAATATAAAATTGTAGGCCAAAGATGGTAGAATTGCTGGAACAATGTTTTGAGTAGGTAAAAAAGATGGAATTTAGTACCTCATTGGAGGTTTTGAATTTAAAAAGAACATGAGTAGATAACATGTAACTCTTCCTAGAGTACATGAGTGTGAGTGCATGAGTGGAAGTGATAGTGGGGTTATGATCATATTGAATTGTTTCTATTTTAATTGATGTATAAATATTAAGGGAAATGGAGATAGAATTAACACTGATGAGTTCTTCCTATGGTCTAGACATTTGACCTTATTAATTGTCAATTTATTTGATACCACAACAACCCTGAGAGGTTTTCATCCTCATTTTACAGATGTAGAAATGGAGCACTAAAGAGGTGAAAGTATCTTGCCCATTGATTCTTAATTTGTTGGTGACCAACTGACTATTTCTTTTAAGAGGACTATTTTAGAATGGGGGATCCAAAGCAAAACAACCAAAACAGCGCAACAGCCATAGTCACAATCCTGTGTATATGGCATTCTGGATCAAATAGAAAGTAAAATTGGTGGCCAGTTTGCTGGTAGAAAAATCACTACACACTGAAATAATTATAACAGCTGGTTCATTTGGAGTTTGAAGATGAATGTGAAACCTGATTGAACCTGAGGTCTGGCTTCATATTTGAATTAGTATCTACAGACAGATGTGGCTGCGTCTTCTAAAACCTAAACAGCTTAAGTTGAAACTGTGAAATGAAGGAGATCTAAAGGGTTGTAAAGTTTTAAAAGAACAACATCAATTGTTCCATTGTTTACTGATAGGCAGAGACAGTCTCCTGAAGCAGATGATTAAAAGACCATTATAGCTGTCCAATTCAATTTTTTCGAGGAATAAATACGTTTTTCTTATAGAAACTGGGGTTGAAGTTGAGAACATTTAAGACTCATGCCGCCAGCAAAAAGAGTTATGCTACAAAATAAATTCTTTGTAGAAACTGCTATTCCTGCTCTTATTCAACGTAATATCTTTTTCTTGCATATTGTTTTGACGTATAGGACATTCCGTGGGCTTAATAATTAGGATGCAATCTTTGCTTTAATTGACTTCTATATTATTTACCATTATGGATTTTGTTGATAATATTCTAGCCTTTAATATTTCTTTTATGAATACTCTTCTCCTTCTTCCCCCTATGGTAGTGCATGCTGAAGTAGTTAGGACATAACCAAATTCAAAAATCATACCCATATTCAAATTTGTTAGTAAGAATTACACAAGCTCATTCTGGGTTTGCTCGTCAAACTCTGGACCACATATGGGAACATAATTTCTAATCATACATCTTCACATAACCTTTTGTAAGTGGACAGAGTACTTTATGTAACATTTCCTATATAATTGCCTAGGGCTGCTGTAGTGTGTTACCACAAACTGTGTGGTAGAAAATAACAGAGATTTATTCTCTCAAATTCTGGAATTGAGAAGTTTAAAATCAAGGAGTCGGCAGGGCTGGTTCCTTCTGGAGGCTCTGGAGGGGCATCTCCCTGCCTCTTCCAGGCTTCTGGTGGTAGCCAGCAGTCCTTGGTGTTCCTTGGTTTGTAGTTGCATCTCTCCAATCTCTACTTCTGTTGTCACCGGCTTTCTTGGCTTTCTTCCCTGTTTTCCTGTGTCTCTGTTCATGTGGTCTTGTATATAGATGCCAGTCACTAGATTTAGGGCTCATTCTTATCCAGTATGACCTCATCTTAATTACACTTGCAAAAACCCATTTTCAAATAAGGTCATTGTATTCCTTTGCTGGATTGCCATAACAAAGTACCATAAAGTGCATGACTTAAACTACAGAAATCTTTTGTTTTAAAGTTCTGGAAACTATAGTCTGAAATCAAGGTGCGGGTTGGTTTGGTTCTTTCTGAGAGCTGTGGACCTCTCTCCTTGGCTAGATTGCTGTCTTATGCCTGTGTCTCTTCACATGGTCTTACCCTGTGTGTCTGTCTGCGTTCAAATGATCTATTTTTATAAGGACACCAGTTATATTGAATTATGGCCCAGTCTAATGACCTCATTTTAACTAACAACATCTGTAACAACTGCATTTCCAAATAAGGCCACATTCTCAGGTGCTCAGGTTAGGACTTTAACATGAATTTTGTGGAGAAGCAATTCAACCCATGACAGTCACATTCTGAGGTTCCAAAGGGCCATAAGTTCTTGGAGGACACTGAGGACACTTCCACTTTTTGCCGACTGAAATCCAAGAATGATCTCAAAATGGGGTAACCATTATGCCCATTTTAGAAGTTGAAAAGCTGTTGCTTATTGGAGTTAAATAATTTGCCTGAGGTCACATGACAGTTAGGAGTGCTGAGGTTCCTGTTCAAATCAAAACTCAAATTTAATGTGATATCTGTCTTTATCGTAATGGTCCCTCCTACAGATATGAATTCTCTTTGCTTTTCTGACAAGTTTCTTTCATTTGTTTTTCAGTATTTTTCCATAAAGATAGGGTACTATGCATTAGTCCATATGCTTTTAAATATCCAAGTGTTTGACTTTGTGTCAACAAAATGACTTGATTTTTTTAATATATCTCTTGAATTTTAAACATTTTATCCAGATGGTTGCTTACATGCAAACATGGTTTCAGTTAAAATTAACATCCTACCAATTTAAAACTGTAGTGGTATTGCTTTTCAGTTCTGTTTCAGTTGTCACATTTAGGCAATTGAGCAAAGTTCTTTTTAAAATAATTTTTAAGCTCTAAGTCTTTGTTTACTGTAATTCTGTTCATCTGATGGTAACATTAGAGCAATTTAATTATAGCTCATAGTTTTGCATAAATCATGCAAAATGTTGCAAAAAATCAGATTTAAACAATGACAAAAAGAAATCTTAATAAAAGGATCTGGGATCGACACAACCATAATAATAATTTTCAAAGGTAGAAAAATCTGATTAATCAGCAGTGGTCTTAATTTTCTGCTGCCTATTTCAGGACTGAAGGAAGAGGTCTTCACCTCTTCTTCCTTGTGTTGTTTTTTGAGGCAACAATCTTTGAAGTAGTTATGCCAAAAAAGGAAAAAAAGAGATAAAAGACATATTGTCTTCTTGTCTTAGCAGATGATACAAAGACACCTTTCCATTTCTCTTCGTCTCTCACAATGACCCCAATTCTCTTTTCCCCAAAAGTTTTGGAGCCCTTCTTCTAGATTCTTTTTTCCCAGTTCCTCCAACTGGAAAGTGAAATGAGGAAGAGAGAGGCCTGGGGATAAGTGTGAATAGCACAGGTTGACATTAGGGCAAATCATGTAACCTTGTTGAGTAGTAGTGACTATCACTGTTCCCAGGAGAGAAAGAAGGCACCCTGGGTAAAATTATTGAGGACATAGATATGCTTTCTGATTTGGACTCCTAGGCCTCCCAGGAACAGACATGCCCCATGGGAGGTCTCTTAAAAGAGGAATGCCTCTGGCTTGCTTTAACTCTTCATTTCTGCTAAGTTCTCACTCCCCGTCTTCCTGAACTCACTGTCTTTCCTGGAAGTGAGCAGAGCAGGAGGTTTGCAGCTCTAAGTTTTCTTCAGAAAGGATTGATGTGTTACTTGGGCACCGTGATTTTACAAGCAAGGCAGATCCTGAGGTTTCTGAGCTGCTCCAAGACAGGTGGCCCAGTAGCCCCAGTGCCTCCCGTGACCCATCTCTGACTTCCCGCCAACAAACACCCACATTCCCACACCCTGCACCACCAGGACAGCAGCGCTTTTATCCCTCACATGCATGTATATAGAGACTGTGCTGCAATAGCAAGGTTTCTTTTCTCTTCCCTTCTTATCTTACTTTTTCTTTTTAATTTTTTCCTTGCTGACTTCCCTCTCTCCCTCCCTTGCTCTGTCACTCCTTTTCTTCCTTTCCTTCCTTTTTCTTTCTTTCTTGGAGTATAAAGCGCATTCTCTTGCTTTATGCAGAAGTTTGGAAGTCATTTATTTGGGGAATTAATTTTAGTGGAAACTGTAATATTTATAAGTTTGAACTCTGAGGAGAAAGCTTCTTCTATAATGACTGCTTAAAATATTTTGTATTTCAGCTGCCTCTGAAAGGTTAGGCACGAGGTTTTTTTTTGCTTGTTTGTCTTGTTTTTATGAAGCCCTCTAGCCACTTCTGCTGTTTAACGAAGGACATTCTGAGGATGGGGAAAGAAAGCATAAACCCTTATGGAATGTTTATTGGAGCCTCAGACTATCATCAGGTAGTAAAAAGCACTGTCAAAAGCTTTGCTTTTCCTTATTGATTTACTTGCTGATACCTTTTTGGTGTTGATGTTGCTTTGCTTGGTTTTGTGCTCTGTTTCCTGAAGGCACTGCCTCCAGTGTCCCAGTGTGGCTGTTTCTTGCTTTCTCCTGGCCACAGTCCACTGAATCTAGCACTTTGGAAAAGCCCTGTTCAGAAAGCTTACATTGCAGCAGCCTGCCAGTAGCAAAAAAAAAAAAAAAAAAAAAAAATCCAGGACATTATTGTTGATGTCCATGTCAATATTTCCAAGTAAATGTAAGCTTGATATGTATGTATTGAAATCTCAAAACAAAATGAGGAAATTTTGCTTCTGGTTTTAAAAAAAAAAGTAATGATGCTGATATTTGGCACTGTGTTCCCTATAATAAAACATTTAATTAAATCCTTAAATGTGTATGGAACACAAAATATGCACATCAGAATGAAACACATCAGGCATAACCAAAACTATAATTATGTCAATCCTGTTGCCTGAGCCCACCTTAGTTTCCTTGCCAGGAAGCAATGGTTTAAAACTTTCTATCCATCTGTTAAAAAAAGAAGAGAAAGCTTATGCTGTACCTGTACAAAGATCTGTAAAGCTTGGACTGCTTTGGCCACTGACACAACAGCTACTGGATTACAGGCTGTTGCTTCTGGGGGTAAGTTAACAGCTGTCGCTCTTGGTCTCTCTTCTCACTTCTGTTGATTGTATACTCTGTGCAGAGACTTGGGACAGGCCCTGGAGATACTGAGATTAAAAGGGCATTCAAGGCCTGCCCTCAAAGGGTTCAGTTACCTCCTGGGGAGGCGTATGAAGAAAGAGAAAATAACCAAATAGTAAGCACCCTGAGGAAAGGAGGGAAGGGCATTAAGGGAACACATAGTAGAAACAGCCCCTGACTCGAGCACTCAAGGATGGATGATGCAGTTTCTTGATGATGTCAAAAGTTAGACGTCTTTGGGACCATATAACAAATTTCAGATGAAAGTATGTTTGAGTGTTTATTTGCTTGTTTGTAAGTGTGTATGTGCGTGTCGCCTCTTTTCTTTTTTTCTTTTGCCTGGATATCAGTTGTGTCCTCTTCATCATCTCACTTTGCCAGGGTTTAGAAATACTACCTGCTGTCTTCTGTAGTGCTGAATCTGATCTGTCGTGGGCTAGCAAATTGAGGACTTGCAATTAAAACAAAACACAAACCTTGTTTGTGAAATAAAGCAGGCTCGAAATGACAGTCTTCACTATGAGTAACACATGATGCCTTAAATATATAGACTTTGTTTGAAGGCAATTTTTTCAGTTATGTGTTCTGAATAACCGAGACTACTGAAGAGGTAGCCTTCAAATAAGTGAGGTGTTTCCTAACTGGAGAAGTATACAGCCAGTCCTCCCCTCATGAGGCGGCCATTCAGGGGAGTGAACGGGCATGGCTTACTCCCGACACGCAGGACACCTGCGGGCACTATCCTCCCTCCCAGTGGGCCCTTACCTCCTTCTCCGCTTTCCTCACCCTAATGGATAGCCTCTGTAATTTCTCACCTTCGCCACTACCATCATCTTACAACAGGTCTTCCTCTCGCTATTCCTGTTCCTGCAATCTGTTCTACAACAAGTCATCAGTGTGATCTATACTGTGAAGTCTGAAATCAGATCATATCACCCCTTCCTTCACCCCTTTTCTCTTCTTCTCTCACAAAAGAGCCCCCTTTCCCTTTTTCCCCCAAACTTTGGGGCTTCTCTTCTAGAATCTTCTTTTCCAATTCCTCTAATTGGAAAGTGAAATGAGAACAAGGGGGCTAGGGAATCCCCTCAGGGATTTACTGTTGCTTTTTAAAATAAGGCAGGACACTTTACCACAGCCTACAAGACTCCACATGAGTCCATCTGCCTTTGTAATCTCCTTTTGTACATTTCTCCCTCTCTCTACCCTCTAGCCTTTCTGATCTTCTTTTGGTAACTGGACACCGCCTCTGTCCTACCATCGAACTTTTGCACATGCTGTTCCTTCTGACTTTAGTGTACAAGGTCTGGCTCTTTTCATGTCTAAGTTTTATCATTCAAGTCTTGGAAAAGCAGCACCTTGTCAAAGCAGCCTTTGCTAACCACTCTCACCCTTTTCTTCTAGCCATTCTTTTATATCTTCTTGGTTATTTCCTTGATTACATCTTTATCTCCATATGAAATTATCTTGTTCACTTATGTATTTACTCTCTGACTGCCCCCAAACAACATTTCTCTTATTCACTGCAGTATCCCTTCATTCACAAGGGATTCAATGAATATTCATTGGAAACATAAACAGCCTTACAAGACAATGCAATTTGTTGGAGAGCGCTTTCATCACCCACCATCTGCGTTTATTTGAGTGATACTACACCTGCTATCATTCCTCACCAGGCACAGTAAATTCTGTTCCTTTCTGGTATGCAGTCACTATTTGTTTAGGGCACAGTGCTCCCCAAATGAAGAAAATTTCGAAGCCAACATCAGAGTCTTTAACTAAGAAATAGCAGTGTTCCGTGGCTCAGCGTCTGACAGATATAGCCTGGACTCTGTCACAGGGGCCCTCGAGGCCAAGTGGCTGCCAACAACCGAGACTCTTGGCTCTGTGCCTGTGCACGTTACTGCCAGCCTTATTGCCTCTGCACTGAATTTATATTTCAAGACAGGACACCAACAATGCATCTGTGTAATAGGCGCACCAAGAATGAGTTTCCTTTGCCAGGCCAGAAGCTTATTTTCCCTTCTCACCTTCTATTTTAATTTCCTTTTCTTCTGACTCAACCACAATTTCCCTCCCCTGACAAATATATTTTCTCTTCTAATTATTTTCCTGTTTCCTTGTTTTGCCATCTACCTCCATAATGGAACTTCTTGCTCCTGTTTTCTCTACAGCATTTTATTTGAGAATATGGAAGAGTCAGAGCCTGAGTGCTGGATGATCTAAGAAGAGGTCTAATCAGATTTGTTTAATGGATTTTCTGATAATGTGAAATAGCTCCTCCCATGGCCTGTGCTGGGGTTTCATTCTTGATGATTTGGCTTTCTACTGATTCATCTCACGATTAACATATATGTGAGGGAGGATCCTCCAAAATGGAATTAGCTTTTGGAGGCCAGGTCCCTTGTTGTACAGGCTTCCCCCACCAAGTAAGTGTTCTAGGAACCCGTTGGCATCCATGAACCAGCTAGTGTTGTTGTGAGAGATTGCATTTGGCTTCAGTGAATTTTTTTTTTTGAGAGTCTTTCAGTGGGCTTGCCCATTTCATGATGGGTGATTTACGAATGCATCTGCCCCACACCGTGCTTCGTGTTCAGCAGTTTTTGACCAAGAGTGGCCTGACCTTATTCACACTATCTCATCCTGAGTGACTTTTTTTGCTTGTCTGTTTCCTTGGATAAAAAAACTCCTCAAAGGGAAACATTTTTGCTGTTGTGGATGAGATGAAAAAAAAAAAATGACAGAAGCACTAAAAGGCATCAGAATTGATGAGTTCAAAAACTTTTGAGCAGTGGAAAAAGCATCTCAATAAGTGTTTTGCATTAAATGAAGAGTACTTAGAAGGTGACTGAAGTTTAAACATCTAAGTATAAATATATAATTTTTCATAAATTCCGGGTTTTTGGGGTTTTCCCTTATATGCATTGTGTTATTTTGTTATTTTCTTCTTTTATTAGGTATTAACAACTACAAACTTTCCCACCGCAATCCAGAAATCATGTTCTAAAATGAAGCAAATCAGAAAGTGAGACTTCACTGAATGTAGATCACCATAGGCAGGGTTTTTAGAACATAGTGGGTGCCCAATAAATGGCTGATGGATGGAGAAACATTCTGAGTGTGGTAATTGTCAGCTAAGATCATCAAGATAAGTGAACAGGTCATTGGCTTTTCTAGTGGGTAGCAGAGGCTGATCTTGCTACTTGGGGTGGAGAGGCATAGTAAGGGAAGATCTATCATTAATGATAGATTAATAATAGATTAATAATAATTAATATTAATGATTAACAATAGATTAATGATCTTAGATCATCTAGTACTCAGGCTCTGACTCTTCCATAATCTCAAATAAAATGCTGTAGAGCTTACAGCTCCCATCACGTCTAAGGGAAACAATGAAAAAAGTGTGTTGAAACTTGGGGAAATAAAAAGTCTGTTCTCTTACTCTTGTTTTAATGCATTTGTTCATTATCTGGTCAAATAGTTATTGAGCATATAATAAGTTGTAATAAGTTGTAAGGACTATTCTAGACCCTGAGGACACAAACAGCAAGACATGGCACTTGTCCATAGGGACAATCAAGCAGGGCTAGAAAAAAAGAATTTTGAAAATAGCTACTACTTGTGCAGTGCCAACCATGGGCCAGGCATTGTCTTAATTGTTTTATATATTCATTTACTTAATCCTCACAATAAGCCTATAAAATAGTTATTATTATTAGTTCCTGTTTAGTGAGGAGAAATGTGAGATAGGTTACACAAACTATGCAAGGTTCCACCACTAGAAAGTGGCTGAGCCAAGATTCAAAGCCAGATAGTCTTGCTCCATTCACTATGCCCTCAGCCATTGAGTGAAACAGACATGTGAGATGCTATGAGGGAAATAAGTACAGCTTTTGCATGGTGGTATGCTGCCCAAGGAAGGGAAGGGCCAGCTTTGTCTTGGATGGAAGCTGGGGAAAAAAGGCTTTATCCTAGCAACTATGCTCATATTGGACCATGGAGCAAGAGAAAGCGGTCTGTCCACCGAGGACAGAGGCACGGAGGTAAGTGGGAGAGGGCTCAGTTAGGTAGAAAGGAGCATGTGAGCAGAGAGTACAGAGAGATGAGCCTGGTACTCCAGACAGCATCCAGATCTTTGTGTTGGAGGAGCTTGGAGCAAGTCATAAAGGATTCAAGTAAAGGCTTGACATCATCAGATGAGCACTACTGAGTGTTCTCTCTGATAACATTACAAGTGATGGAATCCAAGGTTGATAAACCACTGTAGGGACGAGTCAGAGGTTTACTACACAGGTGTGCATCAGTGACAGTGAGGGCCTTACCCAAGGCACTAGCTGTGGGGTGCAAAGGAAGAAATGAAGGGTAGGAGATGTCTCTTGGCAGCTTGATAGGGTTTGGGGATCAATTGGTTGTCGGGGAAAGGCTGAGGGAAGAAGAATGGGACCTAGGATGACTCACTGTCCAGTACCTTCCTTCTTGACCTGCTGCCCCTAACCAGCCCTTATTTCCTTGACCAGCCTTTTCTGACATACCTTCATCACCAGGACTAAAGAAGGAAGACAGAGCAGAAAGTGAGTTAGACTAATAGCACATTAAGTTGGAGAACAGAGAAGGTGTCAAAGGTAGAGGAGACAAAGGGGAAAAGGCTCCAGAAAAACAGAAGGGCGGAATGGAATACTGAACACATTTTTAATCTCCTATATACCAAATAAAAGGTAAATTCTTAAAAATAATTCTACATATATGGATTTATTCTACTGAGACATCTTTTAAAAATAGAATTTGGGAGATAGATAAGTATATCAGAACAAGACAGAGACAGGTATCAGGGAAGTAGGGCAATGAGACAGAGGAGAGACACATGACCTTATCACCTCCCTGTGGTTGGGCACGCTTGAAAGGGAGAAGAAAGGAAAACATGCATGGACAGGAAACCACAATCTGTCAACCGGAAAGAAAGCAAAGTCATATAGTTAAATGCAAATTGCTGAAAAGAACAGACAGCTGCATATTCTATATAAATTTATATTAATGACTAGACAAATGAACATAATTTTCCAGAACACAGTATATCAGGAAATACAAATTGATTGAATTCCACGT
This sequence comes from Carlito syrichta, assembly GCF_000164805.1. Lineage (NCBI taxonomy): Eukaryota > Metazoa > Chordata > Mammalia > Primates > Tarsiidae > Carlito > Carlito syrichta. The sequence goes on from NW_007258648.1 coordinate 306,451, forward strand.
GTGTTTTATGAACATTTACATTGTGGCAGGCTTCATGCTAGGTACTGAACCACAAATCAAGTTTGTACAAATTAGTGGCATACGAGTGAGTACTCAGGTGCTTAAAGTCTAGTATGAAGACAATTTACAAATAATCAACTATGTGTACTACACTAAGGGCAAAGACATGTTGTAGCTATTCATAAGAGGGCAAGATTGCATCAGGTTGGGGTCAATCAGAAAGGTTCCTTAAAAGTGGTATTGTGGATCAGCCTTGAAGGATGGGAAGACTCAACAGGAAGAAATGTAGGGCTGTTGTCCATGAAAGGGGAAAGCATTGCATGAGCGCAGTGTCTGGGGACGGTAAGGGTCCAGCTCTTAGATCCTAGGAAACATTGAATTGATTGTGCTAGAATACTTAGAGGTCTAGAAGGCCAAAATAAGGAATTGTGCTACCACCAAGTGCACACTGATCGTCATGGGGCAAGGGCCTATGATAGCAAAAAGTGTGGTTCCAGCAGAGAGGGAGCCAGGAATGGGAAGGGTGCGGAATTGATGACAGAAAAGGACGCTGCACGTGAGGTTATGTGAGTTTTGTACAAACCTGCTGCCCCTAACCAGCCCTTATTTCCTTAACCAGCCTTTTCTGACGTGCCTTCACCAGGACTGAAGCAGGAAGGACAGAGCAGAAAGTGAGTTAGACGAATAGAACATTAAGTTGGAGAACAGGGAAGGTGTCAAAGGCAGTGTATATGAAAAGTGACGGATGACGAAAATGGAAAGATGGCAGATGTGAGAGGCATTTCAAAGCAGAACCGCAAAGTGACTGTGTTTGCGGGTGGACAGTGAGCAAGGAGGCACTGGCGAGGGGACAACAGATTGGAGCCGAAGCGGATGGGAGGAAGATGATGCTGTTGACAAATCAGGTTTCCAAACCTGCTCCAGGGAGGGATGAGGTTGTGAAATTCTCAGAAAAATGGATCATGTGAATGAATAAATCATTTTTTCTTTATTCTTATCAATGTGAAAGTGTTTTAAAAGGCTATGTATGCCTTTGTAGTATGTTCCAATAAAATATTAACCTCGTCAATGCAAATTAATGCACTGAAAAATCTTACTTTCACTTTTTACTAAAGAGAGAAAAAAGAGAGTGCATCTTCTGCACTAAAATATCTCTATTACTGTCGTTTCTAAGCTGTGCATAATTCTAGATTTTCAAAAGAGAAATGATTTGAATACATCGTACTTTTCTTTAAAAAAGAAAGACTGCCTATCCGCTGCCCTAGACTGTCTAAGTACAATTCTCAGTGTCAGGCCAAGATTGAGGAACATACACAAGGCCAATTATAGACTCAACCCAGTTTTCCAGCATCTAACTTTTCCCATAAAGTGCTGTGTTGATTTGCTTGGAAGCAAAATGGACCCAAAGAATTTGAGAGCATCCAAGCCACATCTTGCTGCGAGAAGTGCAGATGGGACTGGCAAGGCTTTTTCCTGAGACTCGTCCACCTCTATCATTAAAACCACATAAACCTCAGAGAAAGGCTGAGAATGTGGGGCACGAGGTAGAAAATTATCTAAGCAATGGCAGGGGCATCTGGAACGATGAGAGCAGGAAGAAATGCCCAAATTACTTTTTGATGCTGACCTGCAAGAAGAAGGAAAACAGTCCCAGGAAAAAGGGAGAGAGGAAAATAAAACACATTCTGAGTTTCTGGGAAAATGAATACATGTTTACATTTGTCAGGTGATCGTGCCGATGCCAAGACTGCATTGGAGAAGTGGTTTTATTTTGCCTTGTGTAGTCTAAAGGGGCAAGGTGTCATACCCGTGGCATTTAGCATTATTGAGAATTATCTAAAAAGCACAAATGGTGAAAATAAATCAGCAGTTTTTGCCATAGGATTCAGAGAGAATAATTACTTACTGTTTTGGCATTTCTGAAAAATAAAAGAAAGAACAAAGTTACTAACTGACCCAATTGTAAGCACAAGTTGCCATATTTCCTGCTCAATAACAGATGCAGGCCTTAGGGAAGCTGCACACAGGATTCCAGATCACTGAACAAATGACTTCTTCAGTGCACTAATTACGCTGAAAGAGTTAACAAAGCTTCCAAATGCCTTCCATCTCCCAAGGGAGTGTTGAGTCCCAGGGAACCTCAGCAGAATGAAGAACAGGGCTATGACTACTGAAACCAAAACAGCTCGCATCCCATTTCTGTCCCATCACCAATCTATAGCAACACATGCTGGTGACCTGCCCCTGCGACAGCAAGTCTGAGGGTCAGCCTTGGTGAAGGCCAAGTCATTCTTGTGTATTCTGCCCATAGAGCCCTTTGGCATGGCAAGCCAACAAACTGATTGATTGCTGGCAGCCGTGGAGACTACTGACTATGACCTCAATGAGCTTAGACTGATGGAAAAAGTTATGTACATAGTGTACATCTAAGCCAGTTTGATAATTTTCATCAAAAAAGAAATAGATCCTTGGAAATTTAAAAAGAAGGAGGAATAATGTCTAATTGCTACTGTATTTTGGATGAGGTTAGAGTGAAGAGTCACAAAGTAATAGGATTTTAGATAACCTTGAACAATATAGCCTTTTACCAAGTCACGATGGAAGGAGAGAATGCTTGCCAACAAGAGACAAAGGCCCGGGCAAAAAGAAGTGTGAGGTAAGAAAGAGCAAGGGCTGGGACTACCATGTGGCTGGATCTGGACTGGGGAACAGATAATGGGTACCAGGAAGGAAAGATTGATTGGGACCTGCTGTGAAGGGCTTTGAATGCTAGTGCGAGGATTTTACATTCAATTTGGTAGGCAAAGGGGAGATACAAGCTGTGCGTAAGAGAGTAGCATGATTAAAACTGTCTTAGGAGGATCAGTTTGGCAAGTGTCATTGGTTAGATTGATGCTGCAGGAGGCTGGGCTTTGCAATTGTGTCATCTGACAGGAAGTTGACCAGATATTTTTACAATCTTATAAATATTTAATTTTGTGCAGCCTCACTGACATCTGTTTCAAAAGCTCCAAATGGTTGGCATTATTAGCTTTTTTCTTTATTTAAAGAAAAATTGGTGTGCTGGAGGAACCTGTTTACGGTTCAGAGGTTGTTCTCTAGAAAGAGGAAGGGCCCGGGCTTTCCTAACAGATCAGTAGTGGAGAGAGCTCTAGACCCACAGCTCCCTGTCTGGCTCTGTCACTGTGTTGCCGTGTGTTTGAGCGAGTCGTTTTTACCTCTTTGAGCCTCCGTTTTCCCTTGTGCGAAGGGAAGGTTTGGGCTACATGGCCTGCAGAGTCGTTGCCAGATTTCACATTCTTAAGGTTCTTTGTAGGTACAAAGGCAATGGCCATAGGTAACAGGGATGATGTTTGCCTGCATTTTCTTCTGCCTGTTTCAAGGATGTGCCAAGTATTCTAGTGAGGAGAATGAGTCTGAAGACTTCACTTCATGCATGGGTTTAATGTAGCGTGAGCTTGTTCCATTTGTTGCGACAGTTTAAATGCCATCTTTAATGTTTTCTTGCCATGCTGTTGTTGCTGTTTTTCTCTGTTTCCGAGAAGCTAAAGTTTTGCAGATGCTGCTCCCATGTCCTACGACGAATTAAAGATACATTAAGGAGACGTTTTCTTCTCTATATTTAAGAGGACTTAGAATATCAATTTAAATAAATTAGCTGTGGTGTAATATCAGTATATCTTAGTTTTTTAAATAATTTATGTCAACTAAATATACCATGTAGTGGTTTAAAAACATGAATGTGAGACAGCTACCACATGCAACAAGAATGAACTGAAGCTATTTCAGCTACTTAATTTTAGTAGAATGTAGACAGTATTAGGCAACCAATGGTAGTATTTCCCAGGCTAATTTATAGCTCACATATTTTTTATTTTATTTTATTTTTATTTTTATTTTTATTTTTTTATTTTTTGAGTTGGAGTCTCACTCTGTCACCCAGACTGGAGTGCAGTGGCCACTTCTGGCCACCACAACCTCAACCTGCTGGGCTCCGACGATCCTTCCGCCTCAGCCTTCCAAGTAGCCGGAATTACAGGCATGCGCTACCACACCCGGCTGATTTTTTGATTTATTGTAGAGATGAGGTCTCGCTGCCCAGGTGGGTCTCGAACCCGCAGTCTCAGGCAATCCGCTCACCTCAGCCATCCCAAAGGTGCGGGATTACAGGCTGAGCCACTGAGCCCGGTTTATTTTTTATTTTTTAATAGGAAGATGATAGGGTTTATAGTTTGTTGTTTTTTTTTTTTTTATCTTTTATTCACTCTCTTTTTATTTATATTTTTTTCTGGGGGCTTCCAGATAGTTCATAAAAGACTTGTGAGGATATTGAGAGTCTTCTTGAGCTTTACCTTAATTGTCAGAAATTTTATCCATGTCAATTTGGTCAGACAGATATAGAGAACGGGTATGTCAAATATTCCTAACTCTACCCAGTTGTCTTTTCCCTAATTCTAATTAGGGAATCATCAACTGTTTCTGGATTTACTATGCTATGATTAAACAGTATTTAGCAGACAGAGTTTGAGTCCTCAGGGAAGTGGGGATACAGCTGTTAGAAGCCCTACTCTTTAAATTTTGTAGATGAACTAGAATGGTAAAGAAGTAAGGGAAGGAAATGGCATCTGATATAGGAAAAATCTCATTGATATGGGTTTTAGAGATAAGAAGTGTTTTGGTATGTGTGTAGGTGTTTTGTATATATTGGAAGGACTATTCCCTCCTTCTCCCCCTCCCACCTTGACACACCATAATTACCACCCTGGTACTTCTGCTCAGACTGCAGTTGAGTAAACAAATTTATGTCTGTGAATTGATTGTAGAACGTTGGGTTAAATGGAGACGTGTATGTTTACTCATGCTTCTGCAGCTTTTCCCAATTAACTTCCACCTGGGAGAGGTGTGGTTGGGAAAGCCTTGGTCTTCCCCTTTTCTTGATGAGAAGACCAAAGAGGCATGTTTGTTTCCAGGTACAAATCATTCACTGTTTATTAAATATCTATTATGCACTATTTATGGATTAAATAATACATTTAGATATTGGCCACTGATTAACTATTAAGAGAAATTATTAACTGATAAAATAACAAGGTTAAGGACTAGTCATTCGTTCAACTTGCCTAACTGATTAACCTGAATTTGCCTGCAAAATCTTGAAATGTTTCGTGCAATAAAAGAAGTCTTCAAGTAGTCTATACACCTACACACGTACCAAAACACTTATCTCTAAAACCCATATCAATGAGATGTTTCCTGTATCAGATGCCATTTCCTTCCCTTACTTCTTCACCATTCTAGTTCATCTGCTCATGTTTCTACAAAATTTAAAGAGTGGAGCTTCTAACAGTTGTATCCCCACTTTCCTGAGGACTCAAACTCTGTCTGCTAAATACTGTTTAAACATCAATAAACTTTTTACCATATTTCTAGTTTGAAGAACTCAGTACAAAATTGAAATGAACTTACTGTTAAGGCTATGTACTTTGTTACACTATAAAGTGTGATATAAACATCTTTAAAATTTAATGTAAGTAATTTTTATTGCAAATATAAAAAGAGCTCTGTTAATTGGATGCTAACAACTATGTCACAATACATTCATATGTATAACATTCTATCTCTGTTAATAACCTGTATATTAGTGCTATTCAACAGAGATTTCTGTGCACATAGACATGTTCTACATCTGTTCTGACCAATATGGGAACCTCTAGATACATGTAGCTATCAAGTACATGGCACATGTTATTGATAAATGAATTTTAGTTAATTTTTATTAATATAAATTAAAATAGCTACCAATGATTAATTGCTACCATTTGGGACTGTGCAGCTGGGGATGAATATTAGCATTACCAGGAGAAAGATAAAAATAATCTTGAATCTTCAAATATGACTAAAAAGTCAGCCTCTACATTTTGATAAGTTTTGAATTTAGAAGATAATAGCTGGAAACTGTCACAAGAAAGGTATTTGTTCAAATAGAATATGTCAAATATGGTTTATTTTTACATTCAGGCATTTTTAGAATAGGACAATATGAAATGTATTTTATCTTGCTCTTTGAAGTTTTTGGCTGAAATTTTATCATCAATATTTCAGAATGAAAACAAAAAGCCTTTATTATACCAGGGGATATTTTATATAGGGTGCTTTTGTGACTATTGTTTTAGAGAGACAATATAGGTGCAAATTATTATTTTTGTTTCTGGAACTGGTGTCTAACATATTTAGCATATTTTCTTACAGGGATATATACCAATGTGAACCACATATCCCAGCTATTATAGAACTGGTCATGAAAAATTATTTCACCATTTGGAAATATTTTTATTAGTTGGTTTTATGACTCTTGGTTTACAAACTTGTCACACCTTTTGGTTTCAGAGATTTAAAATTGATGATTATAACTGTTGATTTTTCAAATTTTTATAAGACTGTACCAGTTATTCATAATCTGTTCTTCATTCTAGTAAACTAGCTGTTGAGAAAATGGCAAAACTATCCCAGTGGGAAGAAAAGGTAGATTTCCCTTGGGATATCTTGAAAGTCACTGACTAGAAAACAAACACATTTCATAAGATTGGCTCATGAATAAACGCATGTCATCAAAAGTGATATATTTTTTTCTTACCCTTTATGCTTTACTCTGATCTGCATTGGATTTTTTTGCTTCTTTGTTTTTTTCCAGCTTCACTGAGTTATAATTGACAAAATAAATATTATATTCATTTAAGGTATATAGTATAGTATTTTGATACAGGCATACATTGTTAAATGATTACCACAATCACTGTAATTAAGCATTTCTATCACCTTACACAGTTACCTCTGTGTGTGTGTATGTATTTGTGTGTATGTGTGGTAAGAACATTTCAGATCTATTCTTAACACATTTCCAGTATTATTAGCTGTAGTCACCATGCTGTGCAGGGGATCTCCAGAACTTACTCTTTCTGTGTAACTGAAAGTCTATATCCTTTGACCAACATCTTATTATTCCCCTATCCCTTAAGCCCCTGGCAACCACCATTCTATTCTTCTATGAATTTGACTTTTTTAGATTGCATATATCAGTGTGATCATGCAGAATTTGTCTTTCTGTGCCTGGTTTATTTCTCTTAGTATAATATTCGCCAGGTTCATTTATGTTGTTGCGTATGACAGAATATCATTCTGTTTTAAATATATATATATACATATACATACACACACGCACACACATGTAGGTATGTATACACACACACACACACACACACACACACACATATATATATATATAAAGATATATTTGTGGCCAGGTGTGGTGCCTCAGTCTGTAGTCCCAAAGCGAGAGGACTGCCTGAATCCGGGGGTTCAAGATCAGCCTAGGCAATTTGGTGAGACAATAAAAATAAATAAATACATAAGCCAGGTGTGGTGGTACATACCTGTAGCTACTTGGAAGGCTGAGGTGAAAGGATTGCCTGAGCCCAGCAGGTCGAGGCTGCAGTGGCTGTGAATAAATGCCACAATGAACATGGGGGTGCAGACGTCTCTTTGAGAGAATGCTTTCATTTCCTTTGGATATATATACCCAGAAGTGGTATTGCTGGATCATATGGTAGTTTTATTTTTAATTTTTTGAGAAATCTGCCATGGTTTTAAGCAGAACATATTATCTGAAAACCTTTGAAATTTGTGATTTTCCGGCATATTAGCCTTAGAGACAAGATTCTACTTATTATTTGCATCTTCTCTCCCCGTGCTTGTTTCTTTGCTTGTAGCGGGTGAGTTGTATCAGCCCTTGTTGTGAAGCCTCTTACTTTTAAGGCCATTATTTTTTTACTCATGATTTTCTACATAACAGCTTGAGTTTTTTCTCATCTTTAGGTAGGTATATTTACTTTGCATTTTTTTCTTACAAGGACTCATGCTTTTAAGTTATTCAAGCAGGTGACTATATATTTCAACCAGGTGAGACTTTCTCTTTTTAATGGGTTGCCTGTTCAGCAAAAGAAGTCATTCCTGTAAGATCTGTATACATTATCTGAATTCTTTTGCTGTCTTCCCATGAGGCTGTGTTGTACCTGATTCCAGTGTTTGCTCATTGAACTTTCCTTCTTTGTATTTTTGTCTTTTGTGTGACTGATTTTTTTCCTGTCAAATATTGCTCTCCTCTTCCATCATTGCATACCTGGGAGTTTAGGTCTTGAAAAATAGTCTATACTGATTTGGATCTGGTTTGCCTGGGTAAGCAAGCTTTGTGGAGCCCTGTGGTCATCTGTAAGGACTTGGCTTCCTCACTTCTGGGATGACCTTGTTCTGTAACATGCTCTTTTCAGTGGAGGCTGTTTTCTGTTCTCGGTTACTTGTATGAGAATGTCATTTGACATCAACCTTAGGTTGAACTTACTTGACTGGTAGAGGGGAGAAAAATTATTCTTTTTTTGTTACTTACTTTTTCTGCCTATTGTAAATCAAAAATAAAGTTTTAAGCCCCCCAGCTAACTGAACAGACCTCTTTGGGCCAAGGGAAACATGAACAACTAAGCTCCAGGCCATGATGGAAAAGAGGTTGGACAAGCCTTGTTATATCCTTCCCTTGTGGAGTTTTAGGCACAACTGACCAGCACTAACATTGAAACAAAGACCAGAAGACTGGCAAAACAGACTCTATGGCAATAAGATACCAAGTTCAGACCTGACTCTGGTATAGCATCATGTGACAGGCCCTAAAGGAAATAAAAATATTTTACCCCCAAATATATTTCTTTAATGCATTTTGAAATAGCCCTGCAAAGTCATCTTTTGTGGGGAAGTGTCTGCATCTATGGAGAACCTCCATTCACATAGCCAGATCCTTTCTCTTCCAGGCCCTGCAGGAATTAACTGAGAGTCTGACACTGTTAAAGTCTGAATGGCAGACATTTGCCGTCTAAGGGCTGCCACCTATGAGGCTTCCTCTACGTATCAAGAAACTTGGCTTCCTCAACACCACCTTAACTCAGCATTCCTTTACGAATTTCAGCATTTTTTAGACAGAACTTAACTCTTTCTACCAATTACCAATCAGAAAATTTTTGACTCCACCTATGACCTGCAAGTCCCCACTTGGAAATGTCCTGCCTTCCCAGGCTGAACCAATGTGAGTCTCACATGTATTGACTGACGTTTTGCCTGTAACTTCTGTCTTCCTAAAAATGTATAAAGCCAAGCTGTGATTCAACCTTTTGGGGTACATTTTGGGGAGTACTTGAGACTGTGCCATGGACCTAGGTCACTCACATTGAACTCAGAATAAATATTTTAAATGTTTTACAGTTTGGCATCTTTCGTCAGCATCAAAATGCATGTGAAAAAGGCTTAGATTTTGTCTTTTATGATAGTCATTGAATGTCCAACTGTACAGAAGTATTGGCCTTATGATTGATTAAATATATGAAGTCAGTGTAAACATGCACACAAAAAAGGAGTTAATGAATACTATGAATTAAAATTGAAAGTATATTTTCAATCAATATGTAAAACATTGTTAATTTCTATCTAACAAAACTGGGAAGGATCTTAGGCAGGCTCTAAGCAGCACCTTCTTTTTTTAATTTTTAGTAAAGAAACTTGGGGTTTGATGTAACTTAAAATTTTGTTCTAACAAGCTGAATTTAATATTTAAATTACTTAGGAAGTCAAAGAACTTTCTACATTATGTAGCACTATACAAATAACGATTATTAGCTTGTACATAAGTTTAAGATGCCTGTAATCTTTTCTTTATTCTTCAACTTAATTATAAGGTGAAGGGACATAGCTGAGTTTTAGACTATCTTGTTGCTTTTCTGTTTTGATAGGTCTTCTAAACAGGAGAATCTAATTATTTTCTTGTGCATGGACTACATTCCCAGACTGAAGTCAATCCAGTCTTAATTAGGTTGACAAATACTATCTCTAAATTCCTAAAAATTAAATATTAAGAATAGCAAAATGATTAATAGATGATCACATTTGTTAATTTTCAAAGATATTTCTAGTAAAAAGGACTTTTTTTAGTCAGAGACAACTTTAGTTATCATTAAAAAAAAAACATGATAAGCTAAGTTTAAAAGAACAGCCATGAAAAATGTTATTTGCGACTTGGGAATCCTTAGATAAAGGGCTTTTAGCAAGTTGTATACCAAGTTTTTATTAAACTCCCTTTGAGTCATGTATGTATAACGAATCCCTTTATCTCCAGCTCCTTGGCATCTTGTTTAATATTGCTGGTGTACATGTATGCCCCCTCATTTTTTTTTAAAGAGGAAACATGAAACATAACTGTATCAAAACACTGAAAAAAATCAATCTCTATTTCAGACTAAATCACACTTGTATAATTTTAGTTGAAAAAACCTTCAAAATTCAATAAATTCTTTTTTCTAACCTTTATAGAAAAGTTCTTTAAAAATAATATGTACCAAAAATTTAGAAGTACTTAAAAAATGCTGAAGGTTAAAGAAGGCAGAAATTGCGTGAGAAGGATTTTCAATTTTACAGACAAAGGAAAGGAGGAAAAAAACCAGGGTTTGTCTTCAGAAAAAAACTATGTTTCTGGGTTACTTATAAGACATGTCTGGGAAAGTGAACAAAAGCAAAACCAGCCAAGTGTAATTGGGAAACTAAACTATTTTAGAAGTTATTGCCAAGTCTACACGACAAAGAGAAAAGTAATTCAAGAAATCACTTAAGTCGCTGACATTTTTACCAAAGTTTGAAGAAGAATGTAAGTCCTGAACTCATGTTTCCTCCATTGATGTCATGAACAGTGAACAGTGATCTATGTAAATAATGAATATTAACTTCTAGAGTCCATTTCTGTAATAGTCTTATATTTTACCTGATTTTTAAAAAATTTGGGAGTGACTAAAAAAATATAGAGACTAAACAACATTTCAGAATAAAGCTGTGTATAACTTAATAATGAAAAAAAGAAAAAAAGTAAGGCTTTATTAAAATATGTGTGGATTACAGTGTTCTGCATTTCTCTAAAAATCAAGGGGCCCAGTATTTTCTCTTCAGGCAAATCTTACCTTTTAAAATTAGGTTTGCTTTTTTGTTTCCCCCAGTAATTCATTTTTAACATCATTCTAGTTTATAGTATCATCCTTCAAAATTTATTTTCTTCCACAGGAATTCATTTCTTTGTGAGGCCTATTTAGTATATCTGCAAGGACATCTCTTGCTAGGTACCAATATTCTTTTTTTTTTTTTTGAGTTGGAGTCTCACTG
>NW_007258648.1:317787-397714 GCF_000164805.1 Carlito syrichta
GAACCCGTGGGCTCAGGCAATCCACTCACCTCAGTTTTCCAAAGGCGCAGGATTACAGGCTGAGCCACCGAGCCCGGCTAGCAATTCCTTTCTTAATGTGTTTTCTTAATGCAGACCAATATTCTTCTGCCAATATTCTTCCATCTTACTTAAATGTTCTTTCAAGTGCCATATACCTCTTGACTTTGTTACCCTTTTTAATATTGTGTGCAAATACTAGTTACTGCAGTTTGAGGAGGGAGAGCCCTTCTGGACAGATGAGACTTGATAGGTGCAGTAAAAAGGCGAAAGCATAAAGACATATGGTTTGAGGGAATTTGGTGCAGATGGGAGCTTCAGGGTAAATTTCAGGAAGAGAGCCAGAGGGCCAGTTGTCTTCTCAGGGCATGATGTTCTGGTGTGACAACTCTTCCTTCTGAGTTATCTTTTCTGATTGGCAACCTAGTGGGTAGTTTGAGATTTCAACAATGGAGGCGAGATAAGTCCACCCTGAAAGTGGTTACTTAAAATTAAAATTTTGGTTTAGATGATTTTCATTGAAAGCTGTCTATTAAATGATCACTGAATAAGGAATATTCTGCTACACAAGCAGGGGGAGAGTTTTCACAATGTGGAGAATGCCTACATTTCTTGTTTTGAGAAAGATTGATTATAATACTATTTGCCCATCATTTTTCTACAGGTAGACAATTTTTTAAAAAACCTTTAGGACTTAACATTTTTTTTTCTGTTCCCCTGTTTTTGTTTACTCAGGGACTTAACTTTCCTTTTACCCCATAGCAGCAAAAATAAGTGGCTTTGCACTTAATGTGTATGTATCTGTGTGTATATGTGTGTATGTGTGTGTGTGTGCATGCACACGTGTGCGTGTGTATGTTTATGTTGTGGGGAGGAAAAGTGTTTGTGTGAATTTATGTATAGAGGTGAGAAAGAAAGAAAGGTTACTAGAAGTAAGGATTTTACTTTTATATTTGTACTTAAGTCAATTTTTGCCTTCGAGTTATTTTTGAAGTATAACATCACCTGACAACTCAGTAAATATAGATATTCATAATTACCTATAACCATGGTTACAAGAGTAAATCTAATCTAATGAAGTAAAATTTACTCTGAAATGACACAGGTAGTTGCTCAGTTATTTTCCAGCATGCATTCAAAATAGATGAAACTGGAATTTTATCCCATACTCTGGCCATTTTTTGCATGTCTTTCTGAGATTATTTTATTGAATAAAATGTGTTTACTAAAATTAATTTGTGACAAAAAATTCTTGAAAATCATGTTTTATAATTTACAGTTTTAAGATAAAATTTCAAATGTGAACTTTAATTTTTATTCCCTTTCTTAAGCCTGCAAAACTTAATCCTGGAGCAGACTTTTTACAGCTGGGATGTAAACTCTTGGAAAATGGTGTTTATAATAGAAATGCTGCCATAACTTTAAATCTAGCAGTGCTGGGAGGCAGCCTTCAATCTTTGTGATTTGCTGACAACATAGAAGTTTGTTTTCAGATGCATCTGCAATGTCTATCTTGAGCATTCCAGATTGTAGGAAATGAAGTGTCTTCCTCTTTGAGAGGAAAAAAAGAATATATTCATTTTGCTGAGGGCAGCATCATTGGAAATGGGTTTAGCATGCTGTACATATCACTTTGTGCTGCTTGAATTTTGTTAGATATTTTTGTTGTGACATGGGGCTTCCTAAATGGTGGCTATGCAAACATTTGTTCTGCTTCATTTTCCCCCAGAGTATCTGGGAAAAGTCGCTATGAAATTTCTAGGAATAGAGTGAAGAATTTCATCTTGCTTCCCTTTCAAATATTTGGGTGTTTCCAAGTCTTGTGGAGGACATTGAAAGTCACTGTGAGTTTATTTTATCTGAAAGGATGCTTGTGTTGATGGCCTATATACATGCACTCAAAGAATGACCACAAACCCAATGTAGCAGAAGGACAAATGGCCTGGATTTACTTTTGGCTCTGTCATCTTATGCCTATATGCAGGTGATGTTCAGAGAATTCAGTTCATTCGACCAATCATTAGATATTTGAATACTAACCAGGTGCTCAAATATTTGTATCACTTGACAACCTCAATGAGGCAGGATTTCCTGTAGCTGACTGGACTCCCACACTTTAGTCTTTCCTTCTTGAGATTAAGAGCCTAGCAAAACAACTAGACATTTATGTTTCTCTAATATTGTGGATTCATTAGATTTTAGAGAAGTCCTCCCTGAGTAGTGGCTTTTTATAGTTGTCTTCTGAAGAAGGTGTGAGACGGCACTATATTAGTACCTGCTCTCCGAGAGCATTCTGTGGTATAATTGCTTCCAGAAAACTATCTTAATGGTCAAACATTTATAGTTTGCTCTTAAAATATTTTGTACTTTTGACATCAAGAAACATTTGTTGTGCAAAAAATATTAATGAGAACTAAAATCTGAGAATGTGGGGACCAGACCATAAAAAGTTGTATAGGGTATTATGAGTACTTTACTTTTACCCTGTTTGAGATGAGGAACCTCTGAAGAGTTGTGAGCCAAAGACTGACATGAGATGTCTTGTGTTGACCCTTTTTCCATCTGTCCTTCACAGAACAGCCAGAATTGGTGTCTTCACTTTGTGGTTCAAATTATTTCACCGTCTTCCTGAACCCACAGCAAGTTAAAAACCCTTCTGCAGTATTTCGTTGCTCTTTTTATGAAATCTTCCGTGGTTTGGCATTTGCCAGCTTTGCTAGCTTTATCTGGCTCCATGCAGGCCCTTGCTGTCTGCAGCCCCTTGTCTTTCTCAGTGTTTCTCCCCTATTGTGTGTTCTTGTGCATGTATAGCTGCCCTTCGTATCATCAAGCGACAAGGTGAGTGTTTACGCTTGCTCTGGTAGGAAATAGAAAATTTTTTAAGTTTCTGAAAAGAGGAAATTTGTGGCCTGGAAGCTCCCATGTAGAAAGAACCTCAGAAGTATTGAAATCAAACATTTTACAATAGCGTTCAAAAACAGCCACACGGGTTCTATCTGGACCCCTCCAGTGACCTGTGTCCCAGAGACACAGCTTCTCAGAGAAAAAGGATTTCTGATGAAGTCGAGCAGGTGAATAATATTAGACATCCAGCAAACAGCAAAACTTTCTGATTCTCCTTATCTTCTAATTATCATTTAACAGTACAGTAGTTATAGGAAAAGAGAATGCATCGAACTGGATTTCTTTTCCATAACCCTTTCTGATCCCCATAGCTTGTTAAACCTCTTACACATAATCCACCTATATTAGCTTATACTTACAACACTGCAAGTCATTGTTCAGCTGCCCATTCTAATAGAATTCTGAGATGACGTGATAAGTGACCACTTGCCCAAGTAATTCCCTACTATAATAAAAACAATCGACTCAAACCTGTGTCGCCCGTAAAGGTAACCTTGCCTACATCCACATTTTTAGTCAAAAACATTATGGACTTTGCAATTCCTCAGATTTCTAAAGACATACATGTTCTTTGTTAAAACAAACAAACAAACAAATAATACACTATTGGAAATAATAAGTAAAAATTTCCCATTGACTTCTTCAAATTCACTAGATAATTTGTTTGTAGTACACATAAAAATATGGTTTACGAAAGTAGAAATTAAGCAAAATAACTACTAATCACCCATAAAAGAACTGAGTGGGTAAATAAAATCTCCACATTCTCCCAATTTTATCCAAAACATGTGATCACTATGAACAAGTTTACAATCTCCTGTATTTAGACGCATTACTGGGCCTCAGGTGATCTGCTTTCACTTATCACATGCATAAGTATATAATTTATGTCTTTGAAAAATGGAATGACATAATACATGTTATTTAGCAAGTTCTACTTTTCATTTAACAACAAATCATAGATCTCTTTCCACGTCAGTGATGCATAGCTTTTTTTAAAACTAATGTTTAATATATAAGTAGTAAGAGGAAAGTATCATTATTCATTTCATCATTTCCACCTTGAAAATATAGTTTAAAATGCATATTGTTATTTTATTTATTGCATGTATAACTGAGTTCAATTACTATTATAAATAAAATTAATAGTTCAGGGCTGTTAAGTAATTTCATTTTATGGGGAGTTATTATCTCTGGAGCCATACCACTTCTGCAGATGAGGAAAAGAGAGGTCCTGTTTTCTATGTTAATTCTTACTGGATCACAAACAAATATGAATCGATGTATATTGGCAATAGAGATAGAGCTCTCCCTCTATTTTTTGAAAAACTGTTATTTCTCTATTCTGTTTTGAATTGGAAATTTAGGTTCTTTTTTATGCTTATCAGAAAACAAAAACACAAATATCTATAGTGTATGCTATATTTCTAATAGAAATGCAAAAGGTTTTTATTAAGAAAATTGTTTCAGGAAACACTTTTTGAGAAACAAATGCTCAGCTCACCAGGCCGTCTGAAGAAATCTGAATTCTCTTTGTTTGGGTGCTCTCTATATTTGGAAATAATTTAGTTCTATTATCTTAATTTTCTCATTACTGCTATTAATTAGAAGGCATATTTTATATCAATGAAAAGCTTCAAGTATCATTTCTTCTTCCTCAGAATGATTAGGAAATGTCTGTGGGGACTTAAGTTAATTGGATAAAACATTTCTGAAAGGAGTGAGTTTTATGTTGAGTAAAATGAGACTCCCATTTCTGCTGAATTCTTTCACTATTGAGTCTGTTAATAAATAGATATGGGAAAAGATAGTGATCAAGAACATTAAGCAGGCTCCTGGTGTGCAATTCCACAGCAGAGGAGAACTTTAGGATATTCATTGGCCTTGCTATCAAGAGAGCAGTGTTTTATTTCCAGCTTTGAAATTATTTTAATTTGTTATTCGGTAAATTATCTACCCTGGCTTCTAGATTTCTAGTAAAAAAAAAAGTGAGAAAAGAACTTAGCAATGGTGTTTATCAATTTGTTTAGCAGAACATAATTTGTCCATGTAAGAGGAAACACACCAAGTATAAATTCTGCCTGATTCCTGCTACCCATCCTGGCTACATTCCTGCACACAACTCTGTTCATTTCCTTTTGGTATTTCCACTAGTGCCAAAAAAAAACAAAAAAGTTTCTGTCACTTGCCTTTTCTACTGTATAACTAATAAAGCAGTGGAATGATTTGATTCCCTCAAGGAAATCCTCGGTATTGTGTAGTTTAGGAAACTGAGGTTCAGAATTTGGGTATTTTCTCTGATGTCATGGTTTGTGACATTTTTCTCTCATTCTCTTTTTTCTACCTTTAATTTAATTTAATGTATGTTTTGTTTTAGTGTATTAATCAGAGCAACCTTCATTCTTGCCGTGGTATATCATTTTTTGCGCTCAGACATTTTTTGGTAGGTTATAGCCAAAAACTTCTATGCCACGAAAACTGGGTTCATGGTCTTGAGATTTCAGAACAGGATTGCTTTAAACTTTTTGTCCACTCTTGGGAATAGCTGGGAAATAGCTCTATGGGGATGTAATGTTAACTTGATAAAACTTTAAGGACTGGATTGTCTTCTATTAATAGCTAGCACGATTATTCTCTCATTTTTTCTTGGATTTATACACTGTTGGGGCCATTAATATCTATAATGTGAAAGATTGTAATAACAAATAAAATTATAATTTTGACATGAAGAATGAGGATGGAAACCACTTGCAGTGAAAAGAGGTCGAGAGAGAACAATGGGTGTCTCCTACTAGATAGTGCTATGCATAAACAGTATTAAAAAAATACATTCTCAGGTGTTAACTTTATTGTGCAAAGTGAAAATAGAAATCAGATAGATTCTGGACTTTTTTGATCCCTTAGATTAATCTAATAGTGAATAAAATAATCCAAGTTGCATTTTAAAAAGTCCAATAAAAGTTGTTACCTTGGCTATACAGCAAATGCTGGATGATATGGAACTTTCTTTATTTCCCAGAAAAGAATCTGATTGTGTAGGGACTCACTGTCTTCAAAATCTGAAGGTCAAGAAAAATAATTAAAGAAGCCTATGAGACTTCTTATCGTTATACATGGCATGAATAAGTAACTGTATCTAGAAGACAGTTTATCATAAAATATCTTTGGAAATATGTGCAATTTAAAATACTGAGACTAGTTTTATCTTCCCCCTGCTTTTTTAAAAAAAATCTGTTCTGCTGTTATGATACATAAAGGAAATAGTGGATAGAGTGGTTCATTATTTGCATCTGAATACCATTGAAATTGAATCACCCATGCCTGGTGTGAATCATATAGAGAATTGTTTTTACTACTATTTTTTCATGTGTAAGCTATTTATAGTCTCTTATTTTAGTCACTATAAAATGATGAAAGTAGTCTTTTAAGAAACTAACCCAATAACAGTATGAGAGAGGACCAAAAAAATAAACACCTGGAATTATCTTTTGGAGGACGGGCCTCTTGTACACTCGGAATTTGTTCCTCCGGATCAAACGGTCAACCAAAGATTTATCTGGAAGTTTTGAGAAAATTGTGCCACGATTTGCAGAAGAAATATTGCGAGTGGCAGACAGGTGACTGATTCCTCCACCATAACAATGTACCTGCCCAGAGTGCTCTGAGTGTTCAGCAGTTTTTGACCAAAAACAGCATGACCCTGTGCACCACCTTTCCTATTCACCAGATCTCACCCCAATCGACTCTTCTTTTTTTGTTTTCCTGGACAGAAAAAAATCCCCAAAGGGAAATGTTATGTCAGTGTGAAAGAGGCGAAACAAAAGATGGCAGAATCACTGAAAGGCATCAAAATGGATGTGTTCAAAAACTTTTTTTGAGTGATGGAAAGAAGTGTTGCAATAGGTGTATTGCATCAGACAGAGAATACTTTGAAGGTGACTGAGTTTAAACATTTAAGAATAAATACACAAGCCGGGCACGGTGGCTCAGCCTGTTATCCCACGCCTTTGGGAGGCTGAGGTGAGTGGATTGCCTGAGCCTGCGGGTTCGAGACCCGCCTGGGCAGCGAGACCTCATCTCTACAATAAATCAAAAAATTAGCCGGGCGTGGTAGCGCGCACCTGTAGTTCCAGCTACTTGTCAGGCTGAGGCGGAAGGATCGCCGGAGCCCAGCAGGTCGAGGCTGCGGTGGCCGGGAGCGGCCACTGCACTCCAGTCTGGGCGACAGAGTGAGACTCCAACTCAGAAAAAAAAAAAAAAGAATAAATACACATTGTTTTATAAATAAATTCGGGGTTTTTTTTGGTTCCCCCCCCCCATGTGTTTATTTAAGACCTCCAATATAACAAGAATTTGATTTGTATGAGTCTTAGTTGCTTTCATGGGCATTATTTTATAGTTAAGATATTGAGATATTGTGATGTTATGAAGTATGTCAGCATAGCACATAATATTTGTTCTCTGAAAGTTGAGCTCAAAGATTTTGTGATACTTCCCCCCCCTCCCCACTCCGGCCCTGCCCCTATGGCACTTTAAAATAGAATTGGTCTATGGGTGAAAAGACCAACAGGAAGTTACATGTACTGGGTATTATGCAGAACCATGAAAACATTCCTTTTGTGCCTAGGTCACCAAGGTATATCAGAAGTAATATAGGATATACACTTCAATGACTATTAGTACTTCTTTGTATCTGTGTTTTGGATTTAGTCTTCTAGATCCAAATAAAAACCACTAGAGATGCTGTTTCATTCCTCACCTTTCAGCATTTGCAAGTGGAAAGTTGTGAAACTTTGATGGGAATAGATACTGGTAGATTTTAACAGAGATGTTTGTTTTTCCTACGTTCCCCAGAGATCCTTGACATATGATTTTTTTTCACCTATGATAAAACTCTGGTTTTATACCACTTCACTTCTGTTAGTAAGGGTTTTTTTTCGTTGTTGTTATTGTTGTTTTTCAACTGATGAATAGATAGGGAATGCATTTGTTAGAATATTTCTTTTTATGTAGCAATAAAGGTGAAAAGCTTGGCTGTGCCTCTGTTTTGATGTTCCAGACTGAGAAAGTGTAATTGTAGCTGTGAAATGAAGTGGGTGTAAAATGAGTTTGATGGTTCAGTCAACTTCAATAGACAGATGTTGGTTTTATTCTTTAATGGGAAAAGGTTCTGCAAAAATCATTATAAAATGGAAAAAAAACGGTAAAGTTTCAGGTGTGTAAACATTATTAAAAGAAGTATGTGGAGAATTTTAAAATAAAATTTAAGATCATATTCTTATAAATATTTTGTTTTCACTTTTAAATAGTTCCCCTCCTTCACCCACTGAGTATTTAAGATTACGTGTCCTCTGATGTTTTTATTTCCTATTTGTAAAATGAAGATAATACCTTCTACACATGAATTCATGAGCAGTTTGGTAAAATGACGTAAGAGAATTTTGACTTAAATGCCCCTTGCATGTAATGGATTATTTTATCAGAGATGGAATCTTCCTGAGGGGAAACTCTCTTTATGAAAATACAAATTTTTTAAAAGATGATTTATAATCTTATGATAATATAATATAATATAATATTTTTCCTGTAATAGCATTCTGAAAAGTATTGGAGTTGCTTTGGGGGAAGGAATTATTTTCATGTATTAATTTTTATATGCAAATTATAGGTATTAATTGTTTTCCAAAAAAATGGAATATATGCATGTAGTATAGGAAGGTATTGCCACCCTGAAGGAAATACATAAATTGCACAAGTAATTCATAATATCAAAAACTCAAAGAAATAAGAATTAAAGGAAAACTTCAAACTTAGCTTCAGCTTTTATACTACCCGCACTTTAAAATTCTAGCATATGCATATTTACAGGTATCAAAGATAAATCATTCATGAAGAACATGAATTACAGGATTTTGCCTTTGTTGAAAAGTAAGGGAGAGGAGCTTATGAAAACAGAAGAGAAGAACTGAAATGTTAAAAGAAGCGAGTGCAAGTGTTTGTGTCACTCGTAGCCAGCTCTTGTGTGTTGAGCAGGAAAGCTGAGAGGACGGCGAACACGGGTGGGAAGTCCTCTTGTTGGGCCTGAAGCGCTGACTTGAGAGGCTTCACCTGTTAGAACTCTTTCACTGTTTGCATTCTCACTCTAAACGTTAATGGAACAGGCCCTTAAGAATGAAATATCTAATCAATAAACAATTTTCCTGGCCTGCATGTTCTTTCTGGTTCAGTTAGGGCTGCATCCTGGGGAAATGCTGCCAGGCAGCAATAGAATGAAGCAGTCATTTGGGATCGCTCAGTCCTGGAAGGTCAGCCAGGCAGGTGGCTAATTTGGGTCAAGAAGTGGAGTGAGAAGTACAGAACTTGGTCTGGCAGCCAAAAAGCTGTGTAGGCACCTCCGAGATCTGGGAGAACCGAGCCAGGCCTCAGCTGCTGGGTGGCCTTTCAGTCCTCTGGTCTTGTAAAAGCATATGGGAGTAAGATGGGCGTCCCAGTCATGCAGAATGGCACTGGACAGGTTCTCTGGGCATGGTTAGACATGGAAGACTGTCATGGGAATCTGCTTCCTGAAAATGAAGCATAAGTGCAGAAATGCAGTCGTTAGGCCAGTTGTAAGTTGATCAGAAAAACTGCTTTGGCCTAACAGAGACTCTCCTGAACTCCTGAATTAGAAGTTCCAGAAGTCTGCTAGAAAATAGCCAAGGCTAATGCCAGAATGGAATATAGGGCTGAGTGGTTTACAGCTAGAAGCCCAGGATCTGACTAGGAAACACGTTTGCCCTCCGAGAGCTATGAGCACTTTTTAATGTTCACTGTGCAATTGCCTATCTGCCTGTCTCCGTCTCTCGCTTTTGTCTTCGTCCTTACTTTCCCTCTCTTACTCTTCCTTTCTTTCTCCTCTTTCTTCTTCTGCCTTCTCTTCTTCTCTTTTCCTCTTTTTGCTTCCTCCCTTTTTTTGTCTTCTTTTCTCCTTCCATGCTTGGCTTTTAGTGATTGTCTAAACAACAATATTCTAATTCTTCCTTGACAAAATAAACTTTTAAAGTCACCTACCTGTGTGATGCTTTCAACGACAACAGGGTGTATAATATAATGATACATAATGCATGAACTGTGTTGCTTAGAAAGAATAAATTGCACATTATTTCCAAAATTACTTATCAGTAAAATTATTCAGTGAAGCAATCTGGTGATTAGATAGACACTAAAGTCAGTCATCAAAACCCTGTTTTTTAATGAGAAAGGAAATTTTACATTTTATACAAAAGATACATATTTCTCCAAAATTTTAATTTTTGGCATTTTCAAATCTACAGAAAAATACAATAAATACTCTTAATATTTGCCACCTAATTTCATTAATTGTTTACTATTTTGTGCATATAATTTTTGCATATCTGTTTAATTATTTATTGATATTTTCTTTTTGAATTATTTTAAACTAACTTTCAAACATTAGGACATTTGACAACAAAATACTTCAATGCATATCTCTTATGAATAATGACTTTCATCATTAGGCTATTACCACTTCTAAGAGAATTAGCATCAATTCAATACAATAACCTAATATTTAGTACATGTTTTAATTTGCCCAGTTGACCATAGTAATTTTTTTTATAACTTCACTGTTTGAATTTTTTTTCTAGGAGCCAATCAAAATTCATAAATAGTCTATTACTATGTCTTAAAATAATTGCCCCACATTCTAATTTTTTGCTTTTATGACACTGATGCCTTTTAATGGTTGACTCCAAATTTTGTTCCTAATAATCCACAACCTGTATTTGTAAGAGTATCTTCTCAAAGTTAGATCAGATTAAACATTTTTGGCAAGAATATTACCTAGGTATTGTTGCTTACTTTTATTAGGAAGCAAATAATGCCAGAATTTTCTATTATTTATGATACTATATATTTGAATACTTGGTTAAGACAATGTCCATCATATCTTATCATTTAAGAAGAACATTTTTCTCTTTATAATTTACAAGTGAACTACGGAGTGATATTTTGAAGTATCTGAGATATTTTAAGATAGTGTGAATATTCATTTTCCTAGTATTCTTGATCATCTTTGCGTAAATAAATAATTGCATTAAGGATGCAAAATTTTGATTTTCTAATCCTTTGTACTTGTTCTTTTTTAACCATTTACAAATTACAATCATTATTCCTTTTTATGCTCCATTTTCCAAAATTGGCCTCTAGAAGCTCCTTCAGTTGTCTGCCCTTTTGATCCTATTAATCTCTGAGTAACTCTTGCCTTTCAGTACAAGATATCCCAAGCTAATTTTGTACGTTCCTGCCTCTCCCTGAAATTAAGGCACTTCTGAAGAAACCCTCATTTCTTTTAATGGAATACGACTTTTTAAAGCAGGATATTGATGTTAGATTTGATCCTTACTACTGGGGTCGCATTGATCTAGATCAGAAGTGGGTAAACAAGGGTCCATAGGCCAAATTCAATCTGCTCCCTTGATTTGAAAATGATTGGAACAGGTATGCTCTATTATTTATGTTTATCTATTGCTATTTTCACACTACAATGGCAGAGCTGAATAGTTGTAGCAGAGACCATATGGCCTGCAAAATATAAGCTATCTTAACCTTTACAGAAAAAAAGAAAAAAGCTTGCCAATCTTTTATCTAGATGCTTTCAGTGGACTGTTTTTAATATATGCATTTTTTTAATGCAATGATTTTACTTAATTTCTGGCCAAAATGGAGTAAGAGAGACTGGATCTACCTCCTGCCTGAAATAACCAAAAAGCAAAACTAAACTAAACTTAAATAGACAGACTATATGAAACAAGGAATTTGAAGACAGTGGATGTCATACAATGAAGATGAAGAAGAACAATTCCTGAGAAACAGAAAACAAAGTGAGCTCTAAGGCTGTCCCAGCATATTGCCTGGAGAGAGTTCCCAGACCACGTTGCAGGGAAGAGAAATCAAGGTGGAATCCAACTGATTCTCAGAGCTGGAGAGGTGGAGCCCAGGAGACCAAGGTACAGAAGTAAGAGCTGTCCAGAGATGTTCAGGGGACCTCCTTTGAGTATTCACAATTATTAAAATATGCATGTGAAGAAACTACCAGAGTTCAGGGGAAGAATTATTCAAAAGCACTCAAGTGAACACACTGTATGGTGCAGCCACAAGACTAGAACCAGTGCACCTTCCTAATGAGCTAAACTGGCAAACTTTTTTTTTTTTTTAAGAGACTGGGTCTTATTCTGTCACTTACGCAGGAAGACTAGAGTACAGTATTTTTATCATAGTTCACTGCAGCCTGGAACTCCTGTGGTCAAGTGATCTTCCTGCCTCCTGAGGAGCTGGGACCATAGGCATGTGCCACCACACTCAATTAACATTTTTTAAATTTTTTGTACAGATGGAGTCTCACTATGTTGCCAATGCTTGTCTCAAACTCCTGGCCTCAAGCAATTCTCCTGCCTCTGCTTCCCAAAGTGGTAGGACTATAGGCGTGAGCCATTTGCACCTGGCCTAAAATAGTAAACTATTCGTTTATGAGGCATTGGGTAGTGCACTTAGAGAGTTCTTGCCTCAGAGGTGGAAAATAATTAACCCTAGAGTGAGCACTGCTCTGTACTTACCTAACACTTCTTAAAGCAAGACCCGAAAGACTAATCTGTTGCCATGCGACTTAATAGAGGCTCAGATTAAAGGTCAAGAAAGTTTATTGGACTACAAACATATCCAGCATCCAGTAAGATAAAATTGAAGATGTTCGGTATGCTATAAAAATTTGCCAAGTATGCAAAAAAGTATGTATGCATGACCCTTAATGAAAAAAATAGGTCAGTTGACACCAAACTAGAACTAAGACATTAGAATTAGAGGCAAGGACATTTAAAACAGTTATAATTTTATTGAAGATGTTCTCAGAAAGCTCAATCGAAACATGAACAATTCATTTTAAAACAGCGTGAATTTAACTTCAAAATGTGATACTATGATATGTAAGATGAGAAATGTATTTAATGTAATTAGAGCAGATTAGCATAGCAGAAGAAAAGAAGTGAACTTGAAGACATAGCATTAGAAACTATTCCAAATGAAACAGAAAAAAGAGGATTTAGAAAAATTAATAGAGCACTGGTGATCTGTTGGACCACTTCAAGAGGCCTCATATACATATAACTGGTTTCTCCAAAGCAGAAAAAAGGGGTATAGAAAAAAAAAATTGAAGACACAATTGTTGAAAATATTCCAAATGTGCTGAAAACTGTAAATCTACAGATTCAAGAAGCTCAATGAACTTCAATCACAAGAGACATAAAGAAAATGACACCAAGCACATCATAATAAAATTGCTTGAAAACTGTTGTAACAAGAAAATTTCAAAAGCATCTCAGAACATAAAGCTACTTGACATAGAGAGAAGATAATGATAACAGCAGAATTTTCATCAGAAACAATGTAAAAGAGAAAATGGGTGCACAAAGTACTTCAAAGTACAGATTTTTTAAAAAAAATTATCTACCTACAATTCTCTGTACCTCCAAAAACATATCTCAAAAACTAAGTGAAATTAAGACCTTTTGGAAGCTGAAAGAATAAACAGTAGAAAGAATTAATCAGTAGCAGAAAGTAGGGCTAATTATTTCCCACTACTGATACCATAATTTCCTGAGTACTCTGCCTCATGCCTCATGACTTAAGTGTTTACCAGTGTAGCTGGTCAGGAATGTGCATTGTGGTTCCAGTCCTTATGTGCATTAGACACTGTTCACTTTAATTCTTTTGAATAATCATTTTCTTGGACTCTGACATTTCTTCACATGCATGTTTTAATCATTATGCTTAATATTCATTTCTCTATAAGAAATGATAAAGAACGTCTTTGAAACAGTAGATAAACCAGTTAGAAACATATAAGCTAGCTTTAAAAAAATATATAGACAAGAGAGTCTCAAATTCATATAGAAATGCAAAGGACCTAGATTAACACAACAATTCTGAAAAAGAACAAAGTAAGAAAACTGATATTATCTGATTTTCAGGAAAAAAAAAGATAAACTGGACTTTACCAAAATTTAAAACTTCTGCTCATCAAAATACTTTGTTAGCCAGGCTTGGTGACAGCCTGTAATCCCAGCGCTTTGGGAGGCTGAGGTGAGTGGATTGCCTGAGCCCGTGGGTTCGAGACCCGCCTGGGCAACTTGGTGAGACCTAATCTCTACAATAAATCAAAAATTAGCTAGGCATGGTAGTGCGTGCCTCTAATTCCGGCTACTTAGAAGGCTGAGGCAGAAGGATCGCCGGAGCCCAGTGGGTCGAGGCTGCGGTGGCCGGGAGCGGCCACTGCACTCCAGTCTGGATGATGGAGTGAGACTCCAACTCAAAAAAAAAAAAAAAATACTTTGTTAGGAGAATGAACAGATATGCCACAAATTGGGAGAAAATACTTGCCAATCATATCTCTCTGTAAAGGATTTATATCCAGAATATATAACATAATCTCAAAACACAATAACAAAAAACAAAAATACAATCTTAAAATCAGTCAAAATATTTGAACAACACATCACCAGAGAAGACAGGAGATGGAAAATAAGCACATGCTGAGAATATAAACATCATTACTCTTTGGAAAAATGCAAGTGAAAATAAAAATGAGATATCACTTTACATGTATCAGAATAGATAAGTTTAAAGAATGACCATACTAAGTCAGTGGAAGATGTGAGGGAATCCAAACTCTTATAACCAGATGGGAATATGATAAAACCACTTTGGAAAACAGTTGGGCAGATTCTTCGCAGACACCTACTATATGATCCAGCCATCCCACACATCAGTTTTTAACCAAGAAAAAAGAAAGCATATATCAATTAAAAGATTTGTATATGAATGTACTGAAGCCTTTACTTTTATTAGCCCAAAATCTGAAACAACCTAAATATTCATCAGCAGGTAAACAGATAAATTATGAATATGCATACAATATAATACCTATCACTAATTAAAAGGAATAAACTATTGAAACAAGCAACAACATGGATAATTTCAAAATGATTGTGCTGAATGAAAGAAGCCAGACTTTCCTTGACAATACTATTTACTAGATAATTCAGTGTTTATAAAACTTTAGAAAACACAAACTGGTCTATAGTTATAGGAAGAACATGAGTGGCTGGTAGGAGAGAACACTGTGGAGGAGAGATGAGGAATTACAGAGTATGAGAAAACTGTTGAGAGTGATACGTATGGATACAATCTTGATTGTAGTGATAGTTCCATGCCTATATAAATATGTCAAATCTTAAGTTATACGTTTTAAACATGTGCAGTTTATTATATGCTAATTATACCTAAACAGATCAGTTTAAAAAAGTTTAGTTTACATAATCTCAATTTCAAATAAAATGCCATAGGATTCCTTCTGGATGTCCCACAGTTTATATTTTTATTTTCCTTCTCTCACTGTGAAAACTGGTTTCTATCAAAGTCAAAATATGTCCTCATTGTTTTATCTTACAATATACATGTGCACACACTCATACACACAGAGAGTTAGTTAATTTTAGGATATCCAAAATATTACTAAGAGAATAGCAAAAAAACGTAAAATCAAAGACTTTTTGCATTTCTTTTGGTCTTTATGATATACACCATTAAAGCACGCTGAAAGTGCTCAATTATAACTGTGTTCAGTTTACTTAAAGTATTTTTTTAAAAGTTTTTCCAAATAAAATTATATGAAAAGATGAATGCAAATATCTCTCTCATAATAATCTCCTACACTTTCCATTTCCACTTGCCTGTATAAAAAGGAAAGCATTTCTTAATACAAATTTATATTTTTATGTGGGCATTTACATATGCATGTATGTGTATATAAACAAGCATGATCGTTTCTTTTGTTTTTCTTGCATGAAATGTGGCATACTATGCAATCTCTATTTCTACTCTTGCAGTTTGCACTTTTTTTTTAACTTAATAATGCATCTCGGATGTAACAGTTCACAGGTATCCTCTTCATTCATTTTCACTTACATACTTCTCTTTCATCATTCTTTACTCAAATTAGTTTCCTGTGGATAGTTTTCATTATTTTGTCTTTGCAAGTAATGACAATGAATAAACTTTTGCATAGATAGATGATAGAGAGATAGATGAGAGATAGATAGATAGATAAATAGATAGATAATAGATAGATAGAGAATTTATCTGTAGGGCAAAAACCTAGAAGGGAAATTGCTTTTGTTATGACAGATATTGCCAATTTCCCTCTATGGTCATTGTAGACTTTACACTCCCTCCAGAAATCTATACCTGCCTCTGCACAGCCTTGCCTACGTATGTATTGTCAAACAATATTTTGCAAATATGGTTGATTAGGAATGGTATCATATTGATTAGGAATGGTATCGTATTGTGGGTTAAATTTGTATCTTTGTGATAATGAGGTCAAGTGCCCTTAATGTTAACAGATTCTCCTTTGAAAAGTAGAAATATGCCTGAGCGCAGTCTGTAATCCCAGCACTTTGGGAGGCAGAGACTAGAGAATTGCCTGATCCCAGGGGTTCAAGACCAGCCTGGGCAACTTGGCAAGGCCTTGTCTTACAATAAATCAGAAAATTAGCCAGATGTGGTGGTGTGTGCCTTTAGTTCCAGTTACTTGAAAGACTGAGAAGGAAGGATCGCCTGAGCCCAACAGGTCGAGGCTGAGGTGACCGTGAGCAAGCCATTGTACTTCAGCTTGGGCGACAGAGTGAGATTCTGACTCAAAAAATGTTTTAAAAAGTATTTTTTTAAAAAGTAGAAGTAAGCCCTAATACACAGTAGAAACAGCCCAAATAGAGTACCCCCTGCAGATGCTATATGGAAGAGAAATGACTCATCCTCAATGATGCAAATTGCAGATTAGTTTAAAAATGAAATGATTATGAAAGACTATGATTGGAGCTAGGCAAGGTGGCTTACTCCTGTAATCTCAGCATTTTGGGAAGCAGAGGTGAAAGGACTGTCAGACTGAGACCTCATCTGTGCAATAAATGTTAAAATATGCTGGTTGCGTGGCATGCACTTGTGGTTCCACTACTTCAAAGGCTGAGCTGGAAGGATCTCCTGATCTCAGAGGGTAGAGGCTGCTACAGTAGCAGAGATCATGTGACTGCACTCCAGCCTGTGACAGAGTGAGACTCCAACTCAAAATATATATGATTGTTCTAAGCCAGAAAAATTACCTTATGGAGAATTAAACTGGCTAGTTAATTTTTTAACTTCCCACCTTGCACTAAGATGCCACTGAAACTCTTTATGTCTTTATTTCCCTACCTAATTCTATTTCAAAAGAATGCTGAGAGGACTGTAGATTGTAGTCTAACGTGTTTCTTCTTCTTCTTTTTTTTTTTTGAGTCAGAGTCTCACTCTGTCACCCAAGCTGGAATGCAGTGGCATGCTCACGGCCACTGCAGCCTCGACCTGCGGGGCTCAGGCAATCCTTCCACCTCAGCTCTCCAAGTAGCTGGGCCTACAGGTACATGCCACCACACCTGGGTAATTTTTTTAAAAAAATTTATTGTAGAGATGAGGTCTAGCCAACTGAACCCCTGGGCTCAGGCAGTCCTCTCATCTCCACCTCCCAATGTGCTGGGATCGCAGGTGTGAGCCATTGCACCTCACCAATAGTCTGTTGCAATAAAAATTTTACCTAAAACTCATTAACAGTGCTAGTAACATCTTATAAAACATTACTACTGAATAGCATAGCATTAGACTTAACAGAATAATTCCTAACAATTAAAATAAATGTATTTGTTTCTTGTGTTCTATCTATCTCAAATACGTGTTCAAGTCAGTTTAAAAGCGATCTATACATTAGATCTTTATTATAACAAAATAAAAGGAGCAAACTGTACATAGAAGAAGGGGTTAAATTTCTGCATTATTTTCTTGATTCTAAGTTTCATCCTTTTAACACTTTAGTGTCTCTCAAGTTAGATGCTTCTTATAGTGACACATGTTTTGATGTAGTGTTTCTTCTACCTCAAAAAGCTATTATTAAATTAAGGAACTATCTCAGGATTAAGGAATGATGTATACATCTGAAACCATTTTCCTTTTCTTTCTAAAATAAAATTTGCATCTATAAATAGAGACCAATAACTGTAAGAATATTTTTCAGATATTTTGTTTGAAATGGGCAATGCAGATGATATATCCCAATTTGCACAGGAGGTAAGGAATTAATGAATGGACTATTCATCTTTTTCATTTTTTCTTCTCTAAGGCATTGCCTTTTTCAGCCACATGAATATAGCATGGAGTCAGTAGAGTATACAGTGGTCACAGATATTGAAGCCAGACTCGTGATCTATGTGATCTTGGGAAATTTTGGCTTATATTATAGTTTTCTATGAATATTCAATGAGTTAATACCTATAGAGCACACAGGAAAGTCATTACATGTAACATGTGTCATGTAAGAGTTGTTCAATTAAATAACATGAAAAGGCAGGGGAGACTTCTGAAGGGGGAAAGCTAAATAAGTATTTTAGGGGGAAATAAAGAAAGGAAAAATAAGATCACCAATGCCACAACAGGTTGCTTTTAAGCAACTGCTGTTCCTTCACACTAGCTCTATTTCGCTTCTATGAGATATCTCTGTGGCAAGGATAGAAGGTGTTCCTGAAAAGTTTTCAAGCCTGTAGAAAGTTCTAAATTCTAAATATATAAGAACCTTTTTGTATTGTGGCAAGTCATCCTGTTATGTACACATTTTAGTACAGATGGCTATTTTGAGAGAATGTAAGCAAAACTGGTTATAACAAATGAATTTTGTATTCCCAAGATTTGTTTTTCTCTCAGTATGTTATCATTTTGAGCTACATTTTTGGAAGCATATTTGACAGGTGTACTTACCAACTGTGCTTGAAAGAATTATGCTTTGAAAAAAATTCTACCATTGTAAACTTCTAGTTTCCCGTCCTTTCTTCATGTTGAAATTGTTTCTGCATGAATTTGTTTGCTTCATATTTCTCAGGTATGTTTATTTATAACTTATACGCTGCCTACATCCCAAATGATTTTAAGATAGCTTTTTAAAATTCATGAATAATAAGACAATTAAAACCCTCAAACTCATGTGTATATGAGTGTGTGAAAAGGCAAGGTTCTTATTGGCAAAGTACATATGCCGAAGACGTTCATAACTATTAAATTTAGTTTTGAGCTTCCTGACAGCCAAGTTAAAAAGGAGTGCTGATTAAAAGAGGAAGTATTCCAAGTTAATTAAGCAGATAACGGTTTCCTTTTCTTGTCCTTAATTCTGAAAAGCATTTATTGTATGGTTCCTACCTATCCAGAAACAATCCCCTCTCCAGAGCTATAGCAGATGTAGAGATGTTCCTCATATCCCATCCTAAACCTGATGAAAGTCAAAGGTGTACCATGCTAGTGTCATTTATTGAAAGTGTACATTGAATTTTAGTTTGGGGGTGTTTTGCTTGTTCTGCTGCTGCTGTTGTTTTTTGTTTGCTTTTGGTGTGACACAGCTAATGTGATTCAGATATGTTACCTTCTGCTCTGGTGCCAATCAGAATATTTAATAAGGGAGTTTTCAAAAGATGACCTCAACCACTACCTATATTATAATCACCTGAATAATTTGTTAAAATGTATAGTCCAGATCCTCAGCTCAGCCTTACTCAATCAGAATCTTTGGGACTGGGCTATTTTAATCAAACTCCCCAAAGGATTGTTATAAACACCAAAGATGGCAAATTCCTTTCTTAGCAAAATGGACCTGTAGGAAGAGATTAAAGGGCCATCTGAGCTACAAGGAATTTGAGGTCTGAAGACTCTGGTTACCACTCTCCAAGGCTTTACAGCTGATATGTTGGTATCTTCACCCCAGTTTCTTCATCATCTAAAAGTAGAGGAAACCATTTTATCTTACCTACCAGAAAGAATTGTTGTGATGATTACATTAGACAATAAATGTAAAAATGCTTTGAAACCCGTGAAGTAAACAAGAAGAGTCAGTGTTCATAACTATTATGGAAAACATGTAGCTTTATGATCTAGGTCTAATAAGAAGGTTGTATGACATAGAACTTTGGGATCCCATGATGTGTTTGATGCCTGAATTTTATTCACTATGGTGTCTAAGGTAAGAGCCTTAAATTCTGGGGCTGAAGGAATCTAGGGAATTCTTCTGCCTCTTAAATAGAATTTCAAACAATCTTTCTATCTTTAGATTTACCTTCCCTTCTTCCAACTACTTTAGCGGCCAATTCCTGGGGCACTTGGAGTCCTACATTGAAAATTGAATTGATTTTTGACCTTCTCTACTGCCAATCCAGGAATCAGCTTTCTTAGCTAAGGATTTACTTCTTGTCTTTCTGCATCCTTGCTTCCAAAACAGTGCTATTATCTGCTCTCCTTTCTTTTGTTACTGTGAATTTTTCCCCCTCTTTTAAAAGCTCTTTGCTGACATTTTAAGGGGTAGTGGGGAGTAACGGACAGCTAATATGAGGTTTTTGCTTTGAATTTATTCTTTCAAAATGCAAATCTTTCTCTTTAAAATCATTTGTTGGAAATTTGATTCACACTCTTGTTTTAGGATGTTTTAAAATATAGTACATATATTTTGCCTTCAGCTAAAAAAATCAGGATTCTCCCACCCACTGCAAAGACCCAGATTCAGTTGCTTCATTCTCAGTAATGAGAAAAAGAATGAGAAAGAAAGAAAGAAATGAGAGAGAGAGAGAGAGAGAGAGAGAGAGAGAGAGAGAGAGAGAGAGAGAGAAAGGGAGAGAGATAAACACCAAGACTTTCTGAGAGCTGGAACCATGAATAATCTCAAAAAACACTGGGTAGTGGTTCTTGTTGTCAACAATGTACTCCCAAAATTTTCTTATCACTTCATTTTTTTTCATATAAAAGCTGATGAATGTATGCTTGATTGTACTGTGAGAGCGACAAACCTAAGTTTGTAAGTGTATGGAGACTTTCAACAAAATCTAGTAAAGGTACTTGAGAAAAAAATAGATTTTTGTCAAACTACAACAAAACATAGATAATTAAGGAAAGAAAAATGACATAACTTATACAGATAAGTTAGAGAAATATAGAAAATATAATAATCTATATTATTGGTAAATTCTGAGGTTACACATATTTATACATAAGTCTAGGATAGCACATAATCAGGAAAATCTTGAACCTTTGCAGACAGTGGTTCCAACTGCTTCTCATTTTCCACAGGTATTTTGCTACCAGATGTGTGATTAGGAAGGTATTATAACCTAAGTTTATCTTTCATTGACTCTCTATTGGGTGTAATTCCATTAATTGCTTTACAAGAGAGAGAAATAGTTTAGGATAGACAAGATTTGATGAGAAATCAGAGAAGTATTCTGTGCCTTAGGGTGGAATCCAAGCTAGTGACATACAATAACGATAATCTGAATTTGTTATGTACTTGGATAACATTACTTCTACTTTTTATTCTGAAACATTGTGAGTGACCTAATCTTAATTTAGGAATAGCATAGAACCCTCCTGTTTCTTCAGGTGATTTCTGATGTGCCCACCCTTGATCATGCAGGCTTCTGCAGAGCTAGAAAAAAAAATCAGAGTAAAGAAGGCTCAAAGTCTTCTTGCTGTTTTGTTTTGGTTCAAAACCAATGGTGCTGCTGAGCCAAGACCCTCTTGTGGGTTACTCTTGCTAGTCTCTCCCCAGGGCCCTGTTTCAAGGTAATGTAGGCATGGTGTTGATTCTAGTGCTGTAGAACAGTGTTCTCTAAGCAGAGAAGCCATATTGTCCACTGTGTCAAAATACTTTTGAATGTTTCATAATGTACATTATAATCAAATCATGCAGTATACATGTATTATATGGTTGGTACACATGCATTGAAAGGAGGTTACTCTTCAAAATGTTTATAAAATCATGCTAACATTAAGAAAATTATCCAAAAAGAGTAATTTTCCCATATAACCTTACTTGATGCTTCTGTGAACACAAGCACACAATTACTTCCATCCTCTCTTCTCCAATAGGGAAACTCAAAGCCAATAGGGAAAGCTCAAAGGTTGTCTCATTAGGCAGGTGAGTCTTTTAACATTCAGTGATTCTATTTTTACATTTTGACCAAAGAATCTTGTTTTACTGTTAGCATTATTGTGAATAATAACCCATGTAAGCAATAATAAAATGTTCAGTGAAAATAAAACATAAATATAGACAAAGTTTAGAAATTTAGAATTTGATAGACAAGTGTCAAATTCAGATATACAATTTCTCATATTTAATGGTGATCTGTAAGCTATTTAAAACATCGATTAAAGAAAAGGCATTTCTATTGTAATTGTTTCCAAATGAGCAAGTAGTGATTTCTAAGACTTCTGCTTGCTGACTCCTCTTTTTGCTGAAGTGCCAACTCTTTGTGACAGCTGAAATGACAATCCCTGAACAACATCACCATCTACCTAGCAAGGATCTTTCAGAAATATTAACCATTTGGGAGTCATTTCAAAAGGAAGTAAGTATGACCAGAATCATTTAGCAACTTTTACAAACTTCCAAAGCAGCAGTTTAAAATATAGCCTTGGGCCACAGGGTCTTCTTTGCCAGCTAACATATTGGGTTTATTACATATATATAAAACATTGTAATGTCTCGATCCTGATTCACAAATTTTAGAACATTTACTGCTAGTTTCAGTTCTTGATGTGTGCTTGGTTGTTGCTTGTTTATGACTCTGTGGGCTTTTTTATGTGTGTGTATGTGTGTTTTCGTGGGGGGGTTCACTGCTTTCATCATTTGTGTGTATGTTTTTGTTTTTAGCTAGGAGGCATGTGTTTGCGTTTCTATACTTTGTCAAAATTTCTTATCTCGATAGTCTTCTACCCCAATATCCATCTTGCAGGCTAAGTGTGATTCCTGAAAATCATAAATATTTTGTTCTGAATGTGCTTTCTTGTTAAGAAGATTTCCTCTTCCTGTGCTCTGTTGGTTTCTGTAGGTCTCCTGTTCTGAGGACATAGCGAAAGCAAATGTAGTACACGTTCCAGTAAAATGAGTGGTTATTCTTGCTATTCTGTAGAGACAGCCAAGGCAGGTGAATTATGTTCCACTGTGTCAGCCCCAAGCTAAATAGAGCTTTATCTTTTCCACACAGTGAAAGCATCTAGAGGGAATGCAAAGTAGTTTCCATTGTGCAATGAATCACTCATTAAAGTCCATTGATATCCAAGGAACACTTGTTTCAGCTATTGGGGATGGTGGGAGCTAGTTATCAAAGAGCGACAGAATATCACACTAGACCAATCATCCTTTATTTTTTTCAAATCAAAAACATACTTTGAAGTTCACTAAATACATTTTCTGGATACGTGCATTGAAATTCATGTTCCCCAACTTTCAAATGTTGTGGTATAAGTTTCTAAACATTATAACTTTTAGAAAGTCACTGAAACTATTACATTGTCTAAAGATCAAAACCATTATAGTCAGTTAACAGGAGAATGTCATTCTGAATGATCTTTGGAATATGAAACTAAACAATTACAGAGGACAAAAACTCTTTAATGCACTATTTCTTATCCAAGACACTGTTAAAATGCTCATGTCTTACTTCTAGTTTAAAATAAAGAATGAGGACCAAAATGCATAATGTTCTTCACCCTTAAGTCCCTTTGGTGGAAAATTCTGGTTCATATTTTATGTGAGTGTCCCCAGGCCATCCTCTTCACATTACACTCAAAGGTACCATGGTGTGTTAAAAAGAAGTTTGGATCAATTTCAGACTTAACCATTACCATTTCATGTGCTCTCAAGTTAATGTACTTCCCTGGGCCTGACTTTCCTCATCTATAAACCAAGACACGTTATTTGCAAAGACTAAAGAGCAAGCATGAGTGAGTAGTGCCCAACTGAAGATCTGTCTCAATAATCCACTTGAGAATGCCCGTGCCTTTTATTCTATGTGGTAGGAGCAGAGATGTAGGGAAATGAACTAATGAAATATTTAGATGAACGGGATCAAGGAAATTCAAAATAAAGCAGAGACAGAGTTAAAAAATTTTGTAGAATATCTCCAGGAATTCAAGAGGAGAAATCCATTTGATGAATCTATGATAATTATAATGTGTAACATTTATTAAAGGCTTACTATACAGAGAGTGTCTTAATAAAAGGTGAGTGGTTTTATCCACATTTTTCAGATGGAGAAGTTGAGGTCAGGGAAGGTGAGTACCTTCTCTAATATGCCGTAGTTCATAGGTGGAGCATCTAAATTTGACTGTACATCTATCTGACTTCCAAGTCCAAGTTCTCATTGTTGGTTGAAGAAGCCTTCCAGACTATGTGGTCAACGTACATGATTATTATTACACCAAATCACAGTTGACAAGGGTATAGAGCAGTGATAATTTCCCTTAGGTTGCTGAGCTTACCTTCCACCATTTGAAAAAAAAGAATTTCTTCTTTGATTATATATTTGGTATGTGTCTTGCTAGAACTGTTTCATTAAGCATAAGCTTTTGTTATGATTAGAGAAATGTATACTATTTCTTATCTTAAGCTATCTCTTAATATAACTGCAATCCATGACTATAAATAATCTAGAATCATTAAGCAAATAGCAAAATCTGGCATTTGGGGCCACTTGGTGAAATTCATTAGACTACCATTTTATTGATTAAAAGAGAAGTTTACCAATATAGTTCATGCAAGCAGTCATCTATTTATGCCATGTGCGTGGTAACAGGCAAATCAGAGCATGAAGAAGGGTGTGCAATAGCATTTGGAATCCTGGCTAATCAGACGACAGCAACTCTTATTAATTCAATTACTGTGGGTTGATTGCTGAAGGCATTGGTCTGTCAGAACTCAAATGACAAGGTTTTGCACAAGGGTTTGTACATAGTAAATTCCTTAATCATTTCATTCTTTATTTTGTGGCTTATATTTCCATTACACTTCCACTGAAGGATAAATAAGCTATCTTTCCCTCTATCCTTGGTTTCTGAAGATTTCTTTCAGCTCACCTGCATTTATGACAAATAACATTATGTTAAGACAAAAAATATTAGCGTTCAATTCCATTGTCAAATAGTCTCTTGCAGGACTATTTATTATTTTTGGAAGCCTAAACTTAATGTATACAAAAGACATAAGAACCGAGGCTCAGATAATTTTCTTTTAGACATAGGTCTACTATGTTTTTGACTGAGTCACTCTATCTTTGTTTCCTCACATAAGAGCTGAAGAGGTTGTAGAATTAGGGTGTGCTCCAGCCATGATACTCTAAGACCTGTTCATCAGACTATGTTTAATTTTATAAAATATGTTAAAAGTTATTGGAACAATTTGTTTGTTTAGCTTAAAGTTGATTCATAATTTATCCATTTTAAGTATCTATTTATTTAAAGTTGGCTATATTAGATCCTATCCTGACTCATTCCTTATGAAATAATGGATATTTGACTGTCCATTGAGAACTGAAATCTTTTTTAGCCATTATCATATTACTCCATTAATTTTCTTTAACTGAATCAGTGGTTTCAATTGGAGAGAACTGGCAATGCCTAAAAACACTTTTGATGGTCACAAATTGGGGAATGCTACTGTTATTTAATAGGTAGAGGCAAGGAATGGTGTTTTAAATCTTATTCGGACAGTCCCATATCCCAAAATGTGAAGTGTACGTCTCCAAATATATATATATTTATATATCTATATCTATATCTATCTATCTATATATATATATATATAAAGAGAGAGAGAGAGAGAGAGAGAGAAGATATATTTGTATAGAGAAATCTTAAACCAAATATATACTTCAGAGTAAAGAGGAACTAAGTCTGGGAGTTTTATTTTTGTACCAAATATAAAGCATACTGCAAGGAAAAAAAGTATCACTTTATTAAGTATGATTTCCATTTCGATGGAGGACTATTTGAATGTCAGGAAGATACATGAAGAATGCACAGACTCTGGAGCAGGCAGATGTGAGTTCATATCCTGACTTTATATTTTGATAGTTATATGACCTTGGGCAATTTACTTCTCTTTTTTGAGTCTCAATTATTGCATCTAAAAAGGTGTTTAATTATATCTTCCTTTCATTGTTGTAAAGTTTAAAATAGAATATTAAGTGCTTATTTTAAAAAGCTGTTTAAAACTGATGGATAACAATGATTATGATTTCAGTGAATAGTATGATTTTGTCAACTGCTTTACAAAAAATGTTCTAGGAATCCAAGTTTTTTTGCACAAAATTGTTTAATTAAGGTTTTACAACAGAAAAGGAAGACTGATATATGCTTCTGTTAAAACAAGAAGAAAATAGGACAAAAACAACTTTTAAAGAACTTTGTCCCATTAAAAAATGTATGGAAGAAAACCAATTTTATATGCTGTAAAGAAGAAAGTACTCACATGTATAGAGGCTGGTGCCAAAATAATAAATAGCACTGGAAAGATACTGTAAAGAACTATGCTGAACATGAGCGCTCCTAAAGATATTAAAACCACCCACAAATGAATCAGAAAAAGGCTGCTGTTGAAAGATGACTAGAAATATATTGGGAGCTGAGCTGGGAACAGTTTTTGACATGCCTCATTTCAAGCATTCCATCTTTTCTGCACTAATATGTCCAGTAAGGTCGATAGCTATAGAAAGTGATCAAATATAGTGGAGTGAGTTTACAGACACCTGAAAGCCAAGCTCCTTGGAAATTATCAGTTCAAAATCTGTGAATCAGTGCCTTTCTCCCCCCGTTCTTCATTATGAGCAATCTCTTTCCCAAAGGAATCCTGCCTGATGAGTAGGAGTGCGTTGTTTTAAAGAACCACAGAAGTACTTCTTAGGTGTTTTTCCCCTCTAGCAAACTGTTGGAAAGATGGAGGAGTATTCAGCATGAGGTATGCTGTCATTATATTTATTCTGGGCCTTTCGGCACTGTAATTTATTTCTGTGCCAAAACAATATGAATTGTTAAAAAATGTACTTCTCCACAAAATGAAACAATTGGACTGGATCCCTATTGAATTATGCACATATCTTAGTTGAAAGAATGGTCTTTCCTGAGTAATAAAAACCACACCTTTTTGCAAAAGTAAAATACTCAAGATCTTTGTAAGTACATTTTTAAGGGCTGTTCTCCCAATTGGACCTACAAACGAACTTTCAAAAAAGGTCAGTGGTTCTCTGAAAGACCACCATATTTATTTGTGACAGAATGTATCCATCGTCTCTTTTCTTTTTACCAAGGTGCTTCCTTCTGGTAACGAACACCTAAGTGGAATCAGTGCCGAAATTTTAGAGATACAAAGTCACGTTATTATATATGACAGCTTTTCTAAATTAAGTATGGCCAGATTATCCCTTTATGACAAGGAAATGGCCAGCTTGAGTGAGAGAACAATTAAAAATGTTAAAAAATGAACACGGGATAGAATTAACAATTCCCTTTGCTGCGATCCTAAGGCAAAGAAAAGGAAGTTTTCATTCGTTGAACATCCTCTATGTTTTATAAAGTACTTTTTTGATGACTTTACACATGTTCTTGTGGAATCCTTAGAGCCACGTGCAGGGTGAGAGAACTGTACTATATGGATTTCATAGATGAGGATATGAACAGCAGAGAGGTTAAGTCATTCAACTAGTAAGCAGAAGCTCTGAGTTTGAATCCAGATGTGAAAATCTCCAAAATTCATGCTCTTTTATCTAAATCACACTGCTTGAATTATTTATTGTTACTTTATTTGTGTTTCCATTTAAGCATTTCCCAAAGTGCTTTGAATTTCCACTGCTAGATGAGTTCTTCAGTGTTAGGGGTGAGGATTTGCGTGTTTCTGCACTCACCAACTATTCTGTACTAGCAACTGGCATATGGTTGGTGCTTATTATAAATATTTGTTAAATAGATTCCAGTACCGGAAACATACAGAAAATACATCTTCCTTCATTTGTCCAACAAAGGTAGTAAAATAGCATACCTGCCAAAGCATTTAGATGTTCTGAGGATTGATGCTATGTACATGCATTATTATATTTTGGCTGAAGTGACAGAGTTTACATAGTTGACACTGAAGAATGCAACATGTGTAAACTTCTGTCTATTTTACATCATGTTACCAAAACAAAATCTTTGAGTGTGCATTCAGAAATAGTTGTTAGGACAGCATAAGAAAATTTAAAATATATATATTTAACTAGGAAACATTTACATTTTCCCTATGTAGTTTTGTGTGCATGGGGGGAAACTGTTATTGAAAGATAGAAAAGTTTATTTACCAAAATTTTGCAAGTTGTTTTTATAATAGGAAATATATTACAATTATTCATGGTTTTTTTTTTATTTTTGGATTTATAATTGGTATTAGTTTCTAGACCCTGTTGGTATAATAACTTAGTGCTGCCCAAGTCCTTTTGTTTATATGGCTGACCTCTACTCCTGAACACCTGGAGAGCAGATACTGGCTATTCTTCTTTGTTTCTCTGCAGGTGTCTAATGAATGGTTTGATGTTTTACCGTACTGCTGTGTGTGAGTGAAGATGCAGATTGTGATACAGTTGAGTATGAGTGAGGATGCAAATTGTGATATAGTTGGAACAAACATCCTACCTAGAATGGAAACTGTCAAGAGACATTTAAGAGAAAATTTGGGGCTAGAGTTTCCATTCTAGGTAGAAGCTTCCATTCTAGGTAGGATGATAAGTCATATTGTAGTACTACATGTAACACCATGAGTCATTTCCACCTCTGACCATGATATTCTATTGACATAGACACTAGCCTAAGAATCTTCTTCTAAAAAACTGTGTCCTGCTAATAATGTATTATTGACACAATTCTGGACCAAACAGTAAGCTCAGACATATTTCCAAAATGCATGTCATTTTAAATGCACTTCATTTTGTGAACGTTAAAAGCTGCACCATGAAGGAGATTTAAAACATGCCCTAATGTATTGGTGTTACAATAATTTATTGTTTTTAAGGAAAATTGTGCTGTTAGGCACAATACAGGCCTGTTTTAATGAGGAAATGTCCGAGTGTAAGGATCTTTTCTCCTGCACAGAGATATGATTAACAGATGGATCATTCCCTAACAGGGACTCTCTCTTTGGTGCTCTCTTTCTTTAAAATGATCTTAGTTCTTTTTTGGATGTGTCATAGATTCCTGGCTGTCCTGAGGGTGAAAACTGCTCAGTGACAACGTTTTTAAAAGTTCATTTGCACAAATACTAACTAAAATGACAGTAAAGATGAGAAGTTTTATTTATAATAGCTTTTATTATGGTACCTAGCACCAAGACATCTCGAATTCTAAAACTACATAGCTTTATTAGAATGTCTGAGAATACAGTTTAACAAACAGAATACTTACTACCCTAACTCATATAAAAAGCAAATGTTAAGGTTTTACTATATATTATTCAGATCTACTTATTTGCACATATTCAGAAATAGTAACTTTTGAGTCTTAAAATACAAATAGTAAAAAAGTAAAATAAAACATATAAAATGTAATTAGTTTGTACCTGACAGTATTTTGTTCCGCTTTGTTAACATGGCAATAGATTGCAATTTCCACGTGTGTCAATAAATTTAATGAGATATTTTAATTTTCATGGTTGCATATAGCTTTGTGTGATTATAACATAATTTATTTGTTGGGCATTTAGGTTATTTTCTTTTTAATATTTTAAATATTACCATGATAGAATACACACACACAGAGAGCATTACAGGCTTTTCTGATTATTTCCTTAGAATAAATTTTGGCAGATAATTGTGAATTGTGAATTGGGATGAGTAGGTATGTACACTTATTTTTAAAATATTTTTTAAAATAACTAGTTTTTGACCTACAGAAACACGGCAAAAATATTACAGAGGTTTTTACAGCATTCCCCCCCTCCCCAGTTTCCCCCAAAGTCAACAGCTAGTGTAACCATATTACAATTATCAAAAACGAAAAGTTACATTGGTATGATACTATGATTTAAACTATAAACCTTATTGGATTTTCACCAAATTTTTTCTGTAATATCTTTCTCGGTACCAGGATTCTATATAGGTTCCCACATTACAATTAATTGTTAATTTTCCCGAGTCTCACTTTTTTTTTATAATAGCAAAGACCTGGAAACATAAATCTTCTGAATTTAGTAATATGTGATGTTTAACTTACTCATGCATGCAGTCCTCAAATATTTGTTTATCATTTGTTGTAGTCACAGCAATGTGCTGTTCTTAAGAAACGTACTAATAGTAAGAGATAGACCTTGTAGAATATGATTGTCTAAATGCTATAATTGATATTTTGCCAGATAATTATGATCTCAGAAAATAGTGACCCAATTTTCCTTAGGGAGTCTAACTAGAAGTCACAGAAGAAGAGACAGTTGCCAAGTCATATTTCATGAGAAGGTAGTAATCAGTTTGGTTGGGTTTTTAAGGCAGAAGAGGGAAAAAACAAAAGGTGTATGTGGAAGTAATAAGTAGGTTAATAGCCTGCTCAACTAAAAGCCCTGTAATTTAGAATAGGTGCATTTAGGGTGATAGGAGGGTTAGCATAGTGAAGAAATGATTTGAAATACAACACAAAGGGAAACATCTGGAAGAGTCTTGCAGTTACTGCAGCTTTCATGTGGTTACTAACTACATGTGTCCTCAAGGAAGACCACTCTGCTGAAATCCTGCTTGGCCATTCTTTAGTTCTGTGGCCATAGACAACTTACTTCCTCACTAAGTTTTTAATATCACAATGTGAATACTTAGTTCAAAGGGGTTCTGTGAGGATATGATAGATATGGCAAATCCCCATTCATAGTCCACAATAGAATAACATAAATGTTAAAGCTATCATTGTTATATTTGCATGCAATACTTAATTTTTTTTTCTATTGACAGTGGGAAGACATTGCAGGGTTTCAAGTAGGAGAGTAAAATGATTACATTTGAAATTTAAGAAAGAACAATGTGGTAGTAATATGAGGAATGACCTAAAAAGACAGCGAGACTTCTTAGGAAGGTGTTAAACGTGTTGGGTGTGTACAGGGCAATGTCCGATTTTGTTATAGATTGCTTGTATTCGTTTCCTAAACTTGGTGACTTGAAACAACAGAAATTTATTGCCTCACAGTTCTGGATGCCAAAATTCTGAAATCAAAGTATTCAGCTGGTCATGTTCCTTCCCATTGACCTAGAGAAGATCAGCTCCGGGCCCCTCTCTTAGCTTCTGGTAGGTCCTAATCTTATGACAACATACTGTGTGTTCTCCCTGTGTGCATGATGGTCTCTTCACAAGGCTATAAGATTATCAGTCATGTTGGATTAGGGAGACTTCTTCACTATGTCTTCATCTTAATTTAACGAATTACATCTGCAATGATCCTATTTCCAAATAATGTCTCATTCTGAGGTACTGGGAGTTAGAACTTCAATATATGAATTTTGGGCTCACAACATTGCTCTTTCTAATGTCAACATTAAATGGTTCTTTATAAGCATTCCTCAACACTGTGGTAACAATTACAAGTGAAACTTCATAATTACATTTTGGTCATAATAACTTTTGCAATAGACCTAACTGCCTCTGACTAGTGGTGCTAATCTAAAACAAACTCTTCCCAAGTGCTTTGGGAGGCTGAGGCAGGAGGATTGCTTGAGGCCAGGAGTTCAAGACAAGCGTGGTCAACATAGCAAGAATTTGTCTCTGTATAAAAAAATTAGTCATCTCCATATAAAAAAAAATTAATCAGACATGGTGGTACACACCTGTAGTCACAGCTGCTTGGGAGGCTGAAGTGGGAGGATCCCTTGAGCCCAGGAATCTGAGACTGTAATGAGCCATGAGTACACCACTGCATTCCAGCCCAGGTGACAGAATGAAATCCTGATGTAAACAAAACAAAACAAACTACAAAATAAAACTAACCCAAACTCCGCTATTCAAATGCTGGGCAAGTACGAGTTGGTGTGTATATATGTAGTCTTGGATGAGGCATTTAAAATCTATCAAGCCGTATATACTTTTTAAAGAGCAAATACAAAATCTTGTTCGCAGCATCATTAAAACTATGAAAGGAATATGCATGTATATAATCTAATACACTATAAAGTGTTAGTTTTACTATGGTTTGAGATTATGATTTTTTTCCAAAAATAACTTAAAGCTGATTTTTCCTCTAAAAAAGGAAAAAGTAGATAAATTCCCAAACAACTGATATATTAAAACAAAAATTTGAATTCTAGAGTTTAAATTCTATGCAGTTTGAAAACTGTCATTATTATTCTCAGCACACAGAAAGAGCTTAATAAATACGTGGTGCCTTCATGTGATTGTTAATATCACATCTCAAATGTGGAATGAGAAGTGGGCAAAGACTTGTACTATTTTACCGCATCCAATGCATTTTTAACTTTTGGTTCATTGCTTAACACTGAGAGAGTTAACTGTAATATCACTTAGTCACATTTTAACTTAGGGTAAGGATTAAAAAGGGATGTGCACTGCATTCCTTGACAGGGGGATTATGAAACATCATGGCAGGTTTTGTTTTAGACAAACAATTTTGGATTACGAATAAAAATGCTGTGACTTTGAGTGTAATGAGATGAGAAATAGAAGCGTGCCATTTGTTAATTATTAGTTATTGGGGTTTTTTTGATAAATTTTATAGGTAGCTCTATTTACAAATTTTAAAAGTAGACAAAGTGTATTAAGCTATTTTGGAAACAAAATGTCATTACTGAAGGTGTACTTTTTCATATATTGAACTAATAAATAGTTCAGAAAGCCCTTTGTAAATTTATCAAAATGTCATCTCCAGATACTGGGTTGGAAAGTTAGCAATTGCTGGAGTGTGTGACTATTGAAAAGTGTCACTATATTCAGGGCCTATCAGTTTTTAGCTTCTGGCATAAAGCAAAGATGTTAATCATTAGTATTGAGATTTAAAATGTCAGAAGTTCTTAGCATAAAAATAAAGGCTAAAAGTTAAGTGTCAACTGTACTGTAAATCTAGTTGTACAAAAAGAAAACACAGTATTTTAAAAGTACTTTAAACATATTCAAATAAATTACAATACCTATGGATGTCACAGATAGCAGACTACTTTTAAACAGTATAATGGCATATTCCTTAATTTTATTCTTATAAAATGGTTTCTGTCAGCTTTTAACTACTCTAGATTGAGGAACTGTATATTATTGTCCATGCTTCCATATGGGGGGGGGGATCCTGAAAATAAAAGCGGATTCTTTGTAGTACAATCAGAATTTGTTTCTCTGGATCAAATGGTCAAAGTTTTTTTTCTGGAAGTTTTGAGAAAATTGCATCATGATTTGCAGAAGAAACATCCTCAGTTGTGGCAAACAGGTGACTGGTTCTTCCACTGTGACAACACATCTGCCCACACTGC
Source organism: Carlito syrichta (assembly GCF_000164805.1). NCBI lineage: Eukaryota > Metazoa > Chordata > Mammalia > Primates > Tarsiidae > Carlito > Carlito syrichta. The sequence continues at coordinate 351,129 of NW_007258648.1, forward strand.
ACTAAGTGTACACAGTAGTTTTTGATGAAAAATGGCTACCCCCATTCCCCATTCTCCCTATTAGCCCAATCTCGCCCAAGCAACTTTTTTGTTATTGTTTCCCATGAAAAACGTTCTCAAAGGGAAACATTTTGCCAAAGTGGGAAAGGTGAAACAAAAAACAACAGAAACGCTAAAAGACACCAACATTGGTGCGTTCAGAAACTCTTGTGAGCAGTAGAAAAAGCATCTTGATAAGTGTATTGCATCAAATGGAGAGGACTTTGAAGGTGACTGAAGTTTAAACATGTAAGAATAAATACACAGTTTTTTCTAAATAAATTTCGATTTTGGGAGGTTCCCCCTCATATATGCTGCTCACTTTTAAATATATATGTGTCTATTAGTATATTTGAGTAAGCATAGTTTTGTTTCTCTTATGCAAGTCTTAGCAATTGGAAGAAGTAGCATAAAACCTCTAATGAAGTAATATAAGAATCAGATAATTTTACCTTAACATAGATAACCAATTAGAAGACAGAAAGCTAGATGTGAAATAACGCCAAATCTGACTACACTCGTAACAATACTTCTCTTGGCACTTTACACTTGGCACTTTAATCTCCCAACACTTTCACATATACTTTACTCATTTTCTTCTCCCTGTGATGCAGATGAGGTAGGCAGGAAACTGAGGCACCAATATCTTAGGTATCTGATCCAAGAGCAAGCACGGGCTTAAGTTTGATAGCCCTGGGACTAGAATTTTGGTCTTTTATGGGTCAGTACGCCACTGCAAAGCACTGTAGTCAAAATGATCTTTTACATGCAGAATGAGGACTTAGAACACATCAGAGTTCAAATAAGAAAGGAATAATACATCTTGCAAACTAAAAATAAAATTTTAAGGTCCCCCCCTGCCCGGCCTCCAACCTATTGAACGCACCTCCCTGTGCCAAGGGAAGCCTGAAAACTAGCTTTCAGGCCATGACAGGAAAGGAGGTCAAACAAGCCTCATTATGCCCCTCCCTTTTGGAATTTCGGCACAACTGACCAGTTTTAACATTAAAACAGAGATCATAAGACAGACAAAACATACTCTGTGGCACTAGGATACCAAATTCAGACCTGACTCTAGTATAGCCTCATCTGAAGGAGAGCAGGCCTTAAAGGAAATAAAAACATTTTACCCCAATATATATCTCTTTGCTATATTTTGAAATGGCATCTGTAAACAATCTTCTTTCCTAGGAAGAATCTGACACCTTTTGCGATATTTATCACCTATTTTCTACAAAGCCTGTTACTTACAGGCTTCATCTACATAACAAGAATCTTTGCCTCCACCACCCTCCTTATCTTAACTCAGGTATTTCTGCTGACTTCAAATTCTTTAGACAAAGCTTAACTCTCTCAACCATTGCGGATAGGAAAATCTTTGAATCTGCCCATGACCTTCTAAGTTTCACTCTCACTTTGAGGTGTCCCACCCTTCTGGACCAAACCAATGTATATTTTACATGTGTCAATCTATGTGTTTGCCTGTAACTTCTGCCTCCCTAAAATGTATAAAACCAAGCTATAACCTGACCACCTCAAGCACATATTTTCAGGACCTTTGTAGAGCATGCCTCGGGCCCTGGTCACTTATATTTGGGTCAGAATAAACTTCTTTACATGTTTTACAGAGTGTAGCTTTTTTTGTCAACAATCTAGTAATGAAGCTATACTGGTCTTTAAGGAGTTAGCAGAATAACATTTGGGATTTATTCCTAACTTTCTTCCAAAGAGAATACAGTATTTTTCAAGTGTTATTGATCTATATCTGTAAGATAGCAGATGGTTGATATTAGAGAGATGAAGACTGACTCAAATGCTTACAAGATCTGCATACAGTCACTGATTACAGTAGTTTGTGACATCTGATGATGTAGAAACTTTGGTCAGGTGAAAATTAAATCCCCGTTACATTCTCAATGGCTTTGGACAATTTACTAAACCTCTGAGAGCCTCTGTGCCTCATCAATACAATGGGGATGCTAGTAACCCCTCTTGGATACAGAGGCAAAGGAATTGAATGGGAGAGCACACATAAATTACCTAAGAGAAGGCTGGCACCTTGAAGAAGGCATCGTCTTCCCTCTCTCCCCTCTTCCCACCAAATAAGACACTTCTTTATTATTTCAGTTTAGATTACCTCAAACATCCTTACTACCTAACTCATTATCATATGTGTAGCATTTTATAGTTTTATCCTCAAATTAAGGTGCCAATTGCATGTACCTATTTCATCTGTATTGTTTTATCCCCCCTGCTGTAAAATAGGGGTCAGTGTTACCTTATAGCAGCACATTTTAAATGACTATACATTACTCAAAAATTAGGGACATTTTAGCAGACAGACCTTTATGGAGTCACTGTAGGTTTTTGCTAATTTAAGCCTTGTCAATAAACAATTGATCTCTCAGAGTAAATGAATTTAGAATGACTGAGTTATATTTTTTAAGACTTGTAATAATGTGACAAGGGAACTGATTTGCAATAAAGGCTGAAGCTTTTTTAAAGTACTAAATGTAGGTTTTTAGGAAATTTTGTAGGTAATTAAAAAATCTGTTGTCAACATTAATTTTTTCACTCATGAATAATCTGGGATAATGGTATGTGAACAGAATGACATATTCTTGATGCTGTGAAATGTATCTCTGAGTAAAATAGTAAAATACTAAAATTGTTAGAGCAAAATTTATGTTAAGTCATAGCTTTAGTGATTATTCAGTATAATGCTATTACTACTGGAGACAGTTCGAAGTATAAAACATCATAGTTATGTCATTTGCACACAGGAAGATGATGCCTTCCTATTTGCTATGTTAGAATACTTATGCATTTACTCTGAAGGCAATGTCAGAGCATTAATGTATACATTGAGAAGAGACATTAAATATAGTCTGTTTTACTATTTTTGAAATTCTGGTCTGGTCTGTCAAGGTCTGGTTTGCTGACCATGATTTTGCAGTGATAATAAAATGCCAATTTTGCAGAAATAAATGGGAGTATCAAGCTTGGGGCTAAGTATTTTTATCTACATTTTTACATTTAGTTCAGTATAAGAAACCATTACTAGGGAGCTAATTCAGACAAAATTGTGTTTAGGAATTGAAGCCTATTAATTATTAGGGCAACTTTTAAAATTTACAGTAGAAAGACCTTTCTTAAAGCTGCATTTTTCCAATTTGAGGTAAATAAAATATGGTGAGAGACTTTAGAGAGTCCCCGTTGGGATGAGACACTGGTTTATAAATTTGATGAATATGATCCAGGGTAGATGAGGTTTTCTGTCCCCCAGGAGTCTGTAAATGTAGTAATAGGAATTGGAGATCTAGTTTTATTATTATAAAAAATTTGATTTTCTTTTTCATGTTTTTGCATGGTGAGATATTCAGCCTACCTAAATTTCTTTGTTTCCTCATTCAAATTATATCAACCAGCAAGATAGCACTATTTTTTAATACTCATTGAAGTTTTGATTGGTAGCTACATGCTTTTAATTTGTAAAGCATGTTTATTACTAATTATTATTAATTGTTTTCATTAGTCTTTAAGAACATGGAGTTTTGGATTTAGTATAATGGAGGAGAAAAACAATAAAAGGGACAAAATCCTTGTTGATTAAATGTTTGGAAATTATTACACTGATGTCTATGTGGGTCTTTCTTAATAAAATATTTTTATCCTAACATGGATGAACATTGATAAAGTATTGTTTTTCTCCTTTTTGGTCTTCAAAGTAGTTTATTTTCAAAATGCCAGAATCCTAACTTCATTTCCTTGAACATCTATCTCTCAATTGACCAGCAAGCTCCATCTTCAGAACTGATCATTTTAATGCATCTAAGAACTTAGGGTAGCAGATGTAAATTGATTAATTTATTAGAACAAACAATCAAACAAAACTCTGAGAAGTCTTTACATAAAAGAATTCACTAGAATATCAACCCATAGATAAACAAGGAAACAATATTAGCTAGTAGGGAACAGTAGTTTTACCCAATTCTTTTATATTGGTAGGTGATAATATTGTATTAACAGTCATTTATTGATATCAGAAACCATGCTAGATACTTTGTAATGTCTAATTTAATGTTCCAAAAAACATTTGAGTTTGATGCATACATGAAAAATAAGGTTAATAAATGTGTCCAAGGTTAGGTAGGTTAAGATTGAACCCAAGCTTGCCTAATATAAAAGTCCATAATCCTTTCTATTATGTGGTTTTTGTTTGTTTTTTGAATTGGAGTCTCACTCCATCACCCAAGCTGAAGTCCATGGCATGCTCACAGGTGACTGCAGCCTTGACCTTCTGGGCTCAGGAAATCCCTCCACTACAGACTCCAGAGTAGCTTGAGCTACAGGCACACACTACCACACCTGGCTCATTTTTTGTAGAGACCACTTTTTGTAGAGATCAGCCTAGCCTGGTCTCAAACTCCTGGCCTCAAATGGTCCCCTTGCCTCAGCCTCCTAAAGTGCTGAGATTACAGACATCAGCCACTGTGCCCAGCTATTGTGTGATTTTAAATGTAATACACTAGAAGATGTAGTGACAGCAGCATGCCATACTAATAAGCAATAAAAAAGGAATAAATTATTGATACATACAAGTTGAATGAATCTTAAGAGAGTCATGCTGAATGTAAAGCTAGTTCCAAAAGCTTATACACTGTGTGATTCCATTTATATAACATTCTTGGGATGACAAATTTATAGAAATGGAGAACAGGTTAATGGTTGCCAGGAGTGAGGGAGGAGAAGGGTTGGGAGGGCAAGAAGGGATTCCATTTATATAGCATTCTTGAGATGACAAAATTATAGAAATGGAGACCAGGTTAATGGTTGCTAGGAATGATGGAGGAGAAAGGTTGGGAGAGCAGCAGGGAGGTGGAGGTGGCTATAGAAAAGCAACACAAGGGCTCTTGACTGGTGATGGAACTGTTTTGTATCTCAACTCTGGTGGAGGATACATGAGCCTGCACGTGAGATGAAAATGCATAGAACCACACACACACACGCGTGCGCGCACACAAGTACAAGTAAAACTGGGGAGATCTGGATAGGATAAATGAATTATATCAGTATTGATATCTGGATTGTGATATAGTTTTGCAAGATATTACCCTTGTGGGAAACTGGGTGAAGAGGATAGGGGATCTCTCTGTAATATTTCTTAGGATGGTATGTGAATAGACAAATATCTCCAAATGAAAGGTTTAATAATAATAATAAAATGTAACAAAAGTAACCTGGGAAGAGAATCCTCCAGTGAGCTTTATTTGGTGCTCTCCCCTGATTTCTAAACAGCCAGACAGCTGAGATAGTGATGCTTTTGACATCACTATCTTAGCAGGCAAGCAGGGAGATCAACAGGACTGGATGTATACAGAGGCCTGATGGAAATTAGGACAAAAAAGGTCTGGTAGTGAGACCAGAGCTCTGCTCTGTTCCGAGTACGTGCAAATGACATGAGAAGAACTTTAGCCAGTCTACCTTTCTTGGGCCCGGACAGTAGTCATTCAACTGCAGTAATTGTTAAAATATTGAGAATATACATGCTATGTTTTTCAGATCATATAAAGGTTTTATTTTTAGTTTTCTTCCTAATAAAGTTAATGTTAAAAGAATAACTATTTATATGCATATATATAGATATAGTATATATACAGGGGTGCTAAAAATGTATACACATTTTAAGTATGATATTTGCTCAAAAGATGGCGTTGATCAAATGAAATCTAGCTTCACCGTGTGACAGGCAGGACATTCAAAGAAAATGGGGGCAGCACAGTTGAGAGAACGTCAAACATTGCTACCGTAATTTAATTCAACTTTGAAAAGTAGTACATAGATTACATCTCTTAAAATGTGTATAAAGTTTTTGGCACCCCCTATATTTACTTTTCATACAGTTTCACAAATTGGAAAATATATTTAATTCAAATGAGATTTTTACTGTGAACATGTAGTCACTGCATACTGGAAATATTAAGTGAATATCTATCGTTAGTCTTAAGAATACCAAAACTTCCACTGTGCATCTCAACATATCCCAAGCAAAGCAATAATCATATTTTCTTGTAATTATTTGTCGGCAATGGTCTCTCCTCAAAATACATTGAGTTCTAGGATTATGGAACAATTCCTAATTTGCTTGGGTCTTTCTTCTTTCTTTGCCATCATCCTTTTACTCAGGTCCTGATGTCTAGCACAATACTATACATATAGATAATTAATGCTTGTTGAATTAATTTAAAAGTGAATAGTGGGGAAACAAGTCTAATGATAATAGCCTATATAAATTTCCATAGTGTATTAAATTTCCAGAGAATGAAAACAGAGTCAGAAGTGAAGAACTTGAGTCCAAGGGAAAGAATATTTGTGTAGCCATCAGAAAAGTGCTTCCTCAAGGACCAGGGTAGAGCTGTGCAGTTATTCTGGGATCTGTGGAGTGAAAGTTAGCTATCATCTAGCCAGAGGGTGATCTGGAGACCAAGATTCACATGGGAATACAAAGAAACAAAGCAGAAGCACATTATGTGGAATGCTGTCTTTCACCAGACCTAAGGTAGTGCCATCTTAAATCTACCTGATGCTAGATGCTAGATGCTAGAATGTTTTTCAGATACCCATATATGAGATATCTGGGGTTTTATATATATAAATATTTATACATATTTGTCTAACTGCATTGCTTGGTCTTCACTTGCCTTAACTTATTAATTAACTTGTCATTTAAGACCATCAAGTCATCTATAAATTACTGAGGAGAGAAACTGATTGTGACTTCCTTAATAATTTTTTAAAAATCAGGACTGTAGCCGGGCTCGGTGGCTCAGCCTGTAATCCCGCGCTTTGGGAGGCCGAGGTGAGTGAATTGCTTGAGCCCGCGGGTTCGAGACCTGCCTGGGCAACTTGGCGAGACCTCATCTCTACAATAAATCAAAAAATTAGCCGGGTGTGGTAGTGCACGCCTGTAGTTCCAGCTACTTGGAAGACTGAGGCGGAAGGATCGCCGGAGCCCATCAGGTCGAGGCTGCGGTGGCCAGGAGTGGCCTGAGTCTGGGTGACAGAGACTCCAACTCAAAAAAAAAAAAAATCATGACTGTTTCTTCACGGATGAACAGAAATGTTGTTACGCAAAATCATTATATAGATTTGATAACCTTATAGCAAATCTATGAAGCTCATGCATTCTAAACATGCATTTAAACACAAATAGGTAGATATATACATATATAAATATTTAACTCTATGAGAAAAAGGAACTACCAGAAGTAGACTATCACCAACTAGGCACTGTGTGTTAAGGACTCACATAATTTCTATAACAACCCTTCTTTGTATTTTGTATTTATAGCAATCAAGCCTTAGAAACATTAAGTAATTGACTGAAAGTCATACAAAAATACCAGAAATGGGATTAAATTTGCGGGCTGAACAGCAGCACTCTGTTCATTCTCGAACACTGAAAAAAAAAAAGACCTAGTGTCATATAATTTAATTTTCAGTTATCTCTAGTTTCTGGTGCAGTTTTCTTTATTCCTGTTCTATGTGTTGGATTGCTTGTGTGTAATTTCCTCAGTTTGTCACTTATCTTGCTATATGTGGAAGCTCTTAGGGTATCAGCTGTTGACACCGCTTCTGAATTGAAATACAATATATCTATTCAACCTGAGTGCCCACAGGCCTTTAAAGTTCGTTGCCACCAGAGTGTGTGATAACATATTAAATGTTTGCTGTTTTCAGGACTTGTTCTATATATTGGGAAAGCCAAGATGGATATGACATGGTTTCTGCTTTTAAGAAACATACAGACTGGAAAGAGTGCTCTATAATAAATAATTACCACACAGAGTGTGAGTACATGCAGCAGTAGAGGGAAAAGAAAAGGCCATTGGCTGTACAAAGACAGGAATGCTTAACTTTGCCTAGTTATCATGAAGCTGTAGGGAAACTAGGGCAGGCTTCACAAAGGGAGTGATGCTTGACCTATATATTGAAGGAATAGCAGGAATCATCCGTCAGACAGGGGTTGGGTTCATTCCAAACAGCGAGCTCCATGTCATGGTGGTGGCAGGGGTCCTATACATAGTTCATTATTACTGTAGTCCACTACAGAGCAAAGAAACTGAGGAAGTAGCAAAGGATGAAAGGTACTCTGGAGTCAGATTTTAAAGGAACTTGTGCCTCACAATGGGTTAGGCTTCATTCTCGTGGTAAAGAAGACCATTCATGGACTAGTATTTATAACCAGGAGAGGGGTGAAGGCAAAGATATGAATTTCAAAATGTTTCCTTGGACAACAACATGGAAAACAGAGTTTTAAAACATTGAAAGCAGAATTCTAGTTACAGGACCACACCTAATCTTGGTGAGAAGTACAGGGAGCCTCAACTATGGCAGCAGCTATAGCAATTGAAAGGATGGTGAGATTTTACAGATATTTAGCAGAACTTATTGCTTTATGATATATTGGAATTGAAGTTTATAATAACTGGGTGGTTCCATTAACGGAGAGAGAGAAGATATAGTAATTGGAGCAGGATTTGGTTTTGAATTAAATGAATTGGGTTTAGGTATGCTGTTGAGTCTGAGGATTCTCTGGAAATTACCAGTTAGTCCTGAACCAGTCTGTTCTTACAAAGATTTCCATTGTTCTGGGTTATGCAGCCTAGATGGGAAAAAAAAAAAATGCAGAGGGAGATTTTAGAAATTACCTAGGGTTGATGAAAGACAAGTAGATGAGTTGTTTGAGATTCTGGTAAAAGAAAAATATAAGGGATTCACCAGAGCTAGTGAAAAAGAAAAAGGAAGGGAAGAAACTGATAGATTGACAGAAAATGCACAGCTCAAGGAATGAGAGGTTCCAGGATTTCAAAAAGGATACGGGAATGAAACAGCTGAAAGTAGTTTAAAGATTTTACAGGCAGAACTAATTCTGAGTCATATGGTATTCTATAGATTATGGTTATATGAGTGGGTTGCTGAAATGATTTGAGGATAAATGTTTTATAGGAGAGGAGATAAAAAAGACTGAGCAGCTAGAAAATTGGATAGGTTATCTCTGTGTGTTGCAATCACTCAATACTATTACATGAGTTAGGCCAGAAAGGTAGACTGCAAGCCAAGAGCTAATTTCTTCTGTGAATGTAGAATGACCTGGAGGTCAGTGGAAGAAATGATTACAGGAAGAGGTAAAGGAGGATGGTGTAGTAAAATTAGATCGGTCTCAGGGAAGAAAGTCTTTTTCAAGAATGGATTCATTACATTCTGAACTTTGAAGTAAGAAGCCAGGAAAATACCTGGTGTAGTTCCTTCTTCTGCTTTTAGTAATTGTTATTTCATAACTGATCATATGTGCATCATGGCTAGACGATGGCCATTAATGAATGAGACATGGAAACCTGCTCTATGTTCTGAATAACAAGGCATGTTATATGGTAGAAATTCTTTAGAAAGAACATGCTGAGAAAATGATTTTGCTTGAAAGAATAAATCAGGGAATGTTCTACAAAAGAGAAAATATTGGACCAATACTTGAAAGGTATATAAGATTTTGGCCAGAGGAAAAGAGAGGACAGAGTAGAGGAGAAATATTTGGGTATTTGGTAATGTTTTGAGGCTAGAGAGAAAAGAAGGTGAGGATGGAAAACTTCCATTCTGTAGGGAAAATGAAGATTTTGAGAGTTGCATTATGTTTTCTTAGCAGGGATAGTGGTGTGGACAATAGAGAGGGAGGAATTTTTGTTAGAACTCATGAAGAATTAAATAAGAGATGCTGAGCTTTGTGAAATTTGTGTTAATGTGCCACAGCTTTCTTAGGAATTGTACTTAAATATTTTTTCTTGATAAAGTAATTTCCATAAAATAATAGTAATAATTTGAAAAAGAAGATGTCATTTTAGGAATGATCAGAAATAGACCTTTAGTATTATAAATCTACATTGCCCCAATTCTAGAAATCCTAAAGTAAAAGCAAAAATTAGAAGATAAAAATGCAGTCTTGTGTTAATTTTAAATATAAGCAGCTATCAGTTTTTAAAACAATGTTCTTTTTGTTATGAAGATGGTATGTTTTTTAAATTCTAAAAAATTAATTTCAGTTTAAATTTTAATTCTCTAAGTGATGATTGGTGAGATGGATCAAGGCCATGATCCTTTTGTTTGCTCAGTAATATCAGTTTATGACAATGATGGTATTCCTGCATATATTTGAAATATAGTAATGATATGCAACTGAAGGAGAGGAAATTGATTGACAATCAAGTTAGACCTCTGTCACAAGGGGACATGTATGGAAACTGAAGTAACTTTGATCTGGATAAAATATTTGAATATTTGTTTCAGTTCTTGGTATAGAACAGAATGTTCTAAATGAAAACTAAAACAAATGCACCCCTTTCCAGCTCCCACTTAAGCAATTTAATGTCTTGGAATTAGAATTTGAGACATGGAAAACTGGGTCAGATTTTTTTTCTGTTTCTGCCTACATAAAAAATAAAAATAAAATAAATTTAAAAAACTAGAACAGTTAACCTTAAAGATTTGCTTCACATTAAAGCTGTATTTTTCAAGAAGATGATGTTTTCCAGAAGGAGTTTTAGCCACATAATTTTAATTGAAATTTGTTAGACTATCAAATGTGGGATGACAGGATTGACTTAACTTTGTATATGCTCAGCCTAATGTCTCTTCAAACATATGCAACATTTTCTGTTCTGTGAGATGAGATAATCAGAAGTTGCTTTGTACTCTGAGTACTAATTTTTTTTTAATGTAGTAGAGAAATAGAAACATGAAATGTTTGTTCAAGTCAAGGTAACAAAATGACTTTATGGTCAGTGTTGGGAATGAAAGAACAATAGAAGAAGATTGATGTTTTGATGGATAATAATTGACTCTTAGCTGTTCTCACTCTTCTCAAGGCAAGAATGAATTTGCACTGATGTTTCCTTGCTGTCATTCTAAATAATACATTTTTGTGGCTCAAGCTGTTATCAGTAATTGTAAGTAGGTATTTTTGTGACAGTCAGTCCTCTGGAGTCTGCCGGATGAATCCAGCCTTGGCCTCTCTAACCCTCCCTGGCTGATGTGCTTGAGGTTTGCATCTGTGTACTTCCTGCCTCTCAGGGAGAAATCTGCACAGTCTTATTGGTGCTGTTTTTATGCGGAATTCTGAGTAAGAAGTATTTTAGCCTTTGATTAAGCAGTTGAGCTCCAGACTCAGACTGCCAGTAACTACTTACAGGTATATGAATGGGTAGATTATTTAAGCTCTCTATGCCATGTTCCTTCGCTGACAATGGGAATATTGACAGACAGGAACATACCTCACAGGGATATTGTCAAATTTAATGACTGCTCATGCAGTCATGTGATGCTCTCAGTACAGTGTAGTACAGCTAATAAGTGCTCAATAATTACTTGTTAGTGTGCTTATTTTGATATTTTGGGGGAATTCATTTAACTGCTACAGTCAACTTCCTTATTTCTGAAACTGTTGCACATAATATTTGTAGATGATTTGGAGACTTGTGAGCCTAACTTACTAAGAAGTGACAGACCATGTGAGCCCTATTTAGTGGGAAAGGGAACTGTGAAGTCTGTTAGACCCTATTTGAACCTGACTATGCCATTTACTAGTGTTTTTCTGTGGAAAAAAACTTGTTTAAGCCCCCCTGTGGTCTTTTCTCTCATTTTCAAAATGGTAAAAATAATAGTAAACCCACCTCATAGGTTTTTGAAATAATTAGATGGAAGAGTACATATACACTTCTTCACGTGGTAGCTAAATTCAAGAAATGATAGCAATTGTTATTAGTGATATTATTTTCAAATTTTTCATTGATTGCCTTTGTGAAGTTATCTTTGCTCGCCTGTAATAATAATAGCTATTACTAGGTAAGCCATGATTTTCCATATCTGAGAACTTAAGTCTTTTAAATTGTTGCCTAAGGGGTCAATAAATTACATGCTAGAAAGTTATGGTGTCAAAACCTAAGGTTCATGTCAAATTTAGATATCTCTTTAGTTGAAGAAAGTCACCAAAGCTATTGTAATTTAAGGAGTTTACTCCAGCATGAGAGACCATTTAGAGGCTTTTATTACGTTGTCATCCTATATAAGTTGCTGGTCTTACAACTATTGACAGAGATTTAAGCTGTTTTTCATTATAGGGCATTCTGTATACAGAATGCATTCTTATGGTTAGTTTTACAAAAAATAAATTTAAATGTTGCTTCCTCCCATTTAGTATTAATATGCAGCTGGCATGTATTTACAAATGATGTCTAAGTAGCTATTTCTTGCTTCTTATAAAATACAGACAGCTCATTTGATTTGCTTTTCTTCCATTTTATTGCCTGTGTTCTCTGTGAAAGAAACTATCATTCCTGCACATTTCATGTTTTCCTTCCCTTACCCCTCCCATTCCTCCCAGGACTTGAATATTGCTTCATGCGCTGTGTTTGAAAACACTACATTTAGTGAGTGCTGGCATTATCTGTCTGGGAAATAGAGTTGAGATTCCTCAGATCCCCCTAAGCTTTCCCCAGTCTGTCACTATTGAGGATGTGGAATTGACTCCAAATAAGAGGATCTTCGAGTGTCAGAACAATAACTTCTGCTGAGACGTGCAAATTAGAGATTTGATAACCTAGAGGTCGTAACTTGAAAGATAATTTCCTTTCCCTTTTCCTCTCATCTCCTGTTTTCATAGTAATCAAAAAACGTAATTACTTAATTTCAAGTTAGGCACTTACTGTGAGCAAATCATCTACTCTTACTTAACTTCAGATCCCATCCACACAATTAAAACACAAGTAATTCCCTTCACTTGCTTGATACGATTAAATAATATAACATATATGAAGCACAACTGCTAAGTTGGTATGGTGTGTCAGGTATTATGCTTTGTGCTCTGCATGTTTTCAGAGGTAATCATCTCAACCCTAAGAGATGCATATTGTCATTATTTAGTAGATGAAGCAACAGAGGGTAAAGATACATGCTGGCCTGGGAACTGGTTGTTGGGTTTGACTTTAGCCCACATCCAGCTGATTCCAAAGTTAGTGGCTTTTTCACAGCATACAAATAAAAGATATTGTTATTATCACTGAATTATATATAATAAATGCACCTTATTCTATTTAGGACATTGATGTTCAAACTTGCTAAAACAGAAAATAATTTGGAGTGATTATTAATTTTTTAAAAGAATTAGTTGCTTTTGAAGACACAATAATGTCCTTTCAAACAGAACATTTTTTTCTAGTGCAATTAAGATATAATTTTATTTTATTTTTATTTTTTGAGTTGGAGTCTCACTCTGTCACCCAGGCTGGAGGGTAGTGGCATGTTCAGGGCCATTGCTGCCTTGACCTGCTGGTTCTGGCGATGCTTTTGCCTCAACCTTCCAAGTAGCTGGACCTACATGTGCATGCTCCCGCACCCGGCTAATTTTTTTTTTTTAATTTATTGTAGAGACAGGTCTCACCAAGTTGCCCGGTCAGATCTTGAACTCATGGGCTCAGGCAATCCACTCGCCTAGGCCTCCCAAAGTGCTGGGATGACAGGCTGAGTCACCGGGCCTGGCCTATAATTTGATTTTTGAAAACTTCACTTCCATACCACTTTCTAGGCACATGTGTGTTGAATATACTGATGTGCCCCAACAGTGCCTTTTCAGTGTGAGCTCAGGAAGTAGCTGAACCCATTTGGCAAGGATGAACGTGATGGCTGTAGTCGGAGCTATGGCATATGTGCTATCCATGTCCTCATGGGAATGGAAGTCTGAGATATACTTGGGTAATAGGTGTAAAAGATGTTTATTGCTCCAATTTGCTTACAGACCATTAGTGTTCCACACTTCTGGGCTTTGAAGAACTAGACCAAAGGAAAATAGGCTGGTGATGTCCAAATAATTCAATTTTTGCATGCGCTGAATTGGTTCCTCTAGATCCATGAGCTTATGTGATGTCCAATTTAGAGCACAGTTGAAGTGTCAGTCACTGAATCATATCATTCTTTGCTCTTCTGTTCGCGTTAAAATTATATAGGGAGAATTTACATGAAGTAACTGTGTCATGGTGAAAATATTTGAAATTTGAAAGTTGTGCTTGAGTTGAATTAACTATATATTCATCGCAATTTAGTATTTTCCTGGGCTTAGCAGGTAAAATCATAACTCAGTTATTTTAAAACATAGTAAACGAATAGTGGAATATGATTTCAAAAACCTTTCAAGGTAAATAATCCTTGCCCTACATCTGAAAATTCAGAAGTTATTGTTTTTACTAAAATTATTTTTCATTGAAGATAATATATTTCTTCATACTGATGGAATTTAATTCGTGCCACCATTTTAATTCTCTGTGTTCCACTATGGCACCAGATGATTCTTGCCATGATGATAGCCCTTGTTATTCGACCATTTAACAGCCTTTCTCCTTAATAATGGAAACTCACTTAATAATGCATGGTTTGTGTTACATTAAAACTAATTACAGGATACCTAGTAGTTGCTCCAGTTGAAAATCAATTTGAATAAGTTGCTCCCAATATCACAGTAGACAAAAAATGAAGCTTATTGGTAATTACTAATTATGGGACCAAAATCATTAGGAGCCCTGTGGACAGGAAGAGAACAGAATAATTTTTTATGTATGGTTAAGACATATCCCCAGGTTTTATGAGCTATGAGGATTGAGGTTACTAAATCTTATGAAAATTAAGTGCTAAATGTGCTTTAAATGCATCAATAATTTGAAGTGTCCTAAACACTAATCATAAAAATGCTCCCAAGATTCCTACTTAAACACTATTGCTGGGCAATTTTTGAGGGCTTAAGTTAATAGTTACCACCATTACCCCTCAACCCCTGCTTAGAACAAAGTCCTGCCAGCCGTCATCAAACCTGAAGAAAAGAGGATATTAGGGTACAATTATCAAAGATAGGCTGGAAGTCAATGATTCAAGATTACAATCTCTAAGTTGATAGAGCAGGAACACAGCTGTGTCACGTAAGGACTCAAATGCAGGAATTTTGCTGAAATCAGTCTAAAAGTACCAGAATTGGGTGATCCTGTATAACTGTGAGGCATGGACTGAGGCTCTCTGTGTCTGCTATGTCAAAAAGGAGAGCATAATGAGTAGGTTTAACTTGAGTGTGGAGAGATCATTTACTATTCCTCAACCTTAAATGTCATTAACACTTCTCTTACTGGGTTGAGAAGATCAGAACCTGAATTAACGAGGTGGAGGTAGCATTCATGGAAGAAGGAGAAGAAAAGGCATGGCAGAGTCTAGCCATCACCGAACACACTCACTTGCAAGGGAGATGACTAGCAACTAGCTGCTTAGTTCCAAATTTTAAAACATTTTTATAGAGAAGTACATGGAGTTAAAACCCAAGGCAAGAACGTATTCTTTTGGTCACAGTACACGATTGATTTTTCATAGCATAATTCTGGCACAATACTGTGGCAGATAACTGTGGAACTGGAAAAATTTTAACTTATTCTTGAGTTGTTGAATTCAGAGTTCTCTTAATGTACTAAAATGAGAAAGAAAACATAAAGTATTTGACCAAAAAAAATCGAAACAAAATGACCCCAGCTGTTTAATGAGTGAAAATTTCTTTTACTTCCTTTCTTCTTTTCATTTTTAAAACAGAATCTTAACTTTTTTATTTTTTACACTTCTCTTTAAATCAGAAATACTGCTTCAAGGTTTTTTGAATTCTGGGATTGAATCTAATGAGAAGAAAATAAGGGAAATTACATTTCTTAGTGAGCTAATCAAACTATACTCCCTGGGAATTATTAAGGGCGGTTCATTTTATTGTCATCACTATGTAAATTTTTTCTCACTTCTAATCATAGGTATGCTCTTACGTCTCCAATCATATAGACAAGACCAGTAACTCACTCCAACATCCTGAATATAAATCGATACTAGCCACAAACCTCATGCGAAATCTGAATTGTGTGTGCTATGTGGTCTTGAGTTTCCAGGAAGAGTGGTTATTGTGGGTGGGATAATATGTAGCACTGGGACAGGGGTAGTCTGTGCATGTTGGGTTCTCCTGTGAATGTAAAGAAACTCCAAATGGAATCCACAATCAAGTTGTTTCCCACAGATTTTGGACTTAGCCATGTGTTTGTAGAACCCTGATGGATCCCCCAGTAACAGTGGCTCCCAGTATAACAGACCCAATAATGCCTTTGTCTAAAATCTTTTGTAATGTGTTTTTTTACTAAAATGGAGCTAATAGATGATATTCTCTACCCACACAAGATTTTTTAAAGTAATTTTTAAATGATACAGACTTTATTATGTACATGCGTGGGAATGGCTTCCCTAGGAGATAGACGAAGTAGTCAGATGCTTATGTCTATACATAGAATCACTAAGATGGGACGGCTAAGATGCAGATAGCTCAAGGTGTGCTTTGTTGGGGACTCAAATACCAGAAACAGCTCTGGTGTCAGACAGCTAATTTTCCAAAGTTCTAACTTACTCTTGATAAAGTTCTGATAAATAAAATAAAAGCATTCCTGCATTTATAAAGCAGTTGTATTTTGGGAGATTTATACTTATTCTAAAGAGTGACAAAAATAGAACATTTATATATTAATATTTCAAAAGGAGTTGGGTTATGAGCTCAATTACACATAGTTGTTTCACATATATATACATGTGTATATATATATTTTTTTAAATCAAATATCCTAGCAAGGTATTTGAAAATTGTGTCAGATTCTTCATGCTACAGGAATTACCCTTGAATGCAGAACAGCTGGCAAATAATACAAGACAAACAATGAAAGTGTGTCCCAAACTTTAAGGCAAACAACGCTCTGGGGAACACGGCTACTACAGGCAAGAACTGTTGCTCTGTACTAGTAGACAGGTCTTTTAACCTCAGCGAAATTTCAGGAAATATTAGTTCCCTAAGAAACATGTAAAATTAAATAGAACGGTAGGGAAGGTGATAAGAAGACATGACAGTGTTTAAAATGGCTGATATTATGGGCCTTCTGCAGTTCATGCATAGAGTTGTGTCAAAACAGTTGGGTTGTAGACCTAGACTTAGTCTGAGTTGGGCACTGAGGTCATGTACCATTTCAAAGCCATTTTCTTCAAATATTAAATGATGCTTCGTGTTCTTCCAACTTGTTAGTCCTATGACATAGTGTATGTGAACACGCTTTGTAAACTGTAAAGCCAATTATGCATGTTATCACTTCTATTATGGAGATTTCCTTAATACTGACACAAGGATTTGTTAATGGCTCCTGAGAAGGCATTGGAATCCTCTTATTTCATCTGCTCTCCTGGGGTAGTAGGTTTAAGTAAGCTTAGACAGAGTTAATGATTCATTAGGCTTTGAGTTTTGGCCTCAGAAAGCACTGCTGTTTTCCTAGGACTTTGTATTCCTCTGAGGGCTGCATGGCTGGGCAGTAGAGAGCAACTAAAAAGGTCGTTCACATTTCCTTTTTAATCATAGCAATACACAAAACTCAAAGAATTGGAGCTGTTTACAGAGCCCTATAATTGTTTCAGTCATTAAAATAAAGCTGTTTATCGAACAATAAACATATGCCAGACACTAAGTTATTAAAGATGCTGTAAGCGAGTCACGTGGTCTCTTACTCCAGTTGTATGTGTGGGAAAACTAATCTTGCCTTCTCCCAAAGTGGTCTTCAAAATCTCATGGACAAACTGCTAATTTCTGGAAAAAAAAAAAATTCCTTCAACTATCTTCCCTCCCTAAAATGGTGCCAAGGACTATTGGGGAAGGGGGTTACATATGAGACTTTGGTGGAAAATTGTTTTTGTTCTGTTTCAGCATCCTGTTGTCACTTTTAGTCTCTGCGCCTTCTATTCGGATGTTCCCATTATTTATGACTGACATCTGCAGCTAATTTGATTTATGTCCTGCTCGAATCGATCCTGCTCTGATCTGAGTTGGTACCATTTGGCTTCATGAAAGTCAGACCCTAGTTTCTGCCCTGAGTCACCTCCAGCCTCTGCTTTGGAGTCCCCTGGATTAACCAGCTAGATCACACTGTAGGCCTGCTTGTTTCTCAACTCAACATCCTGGCCATGTGGGATATGCTTGCAGCACGGCAAACCAAACCCAAGATCCTTCCTCTGACCACTTCTGCTTCTAAGGGTGTGAGATTGAGCTTGTCATGGGACAGTATGGAGCATCTTGTAAGGAGACTTCCTGCCAAAGCTACATAGCCTGGAGCAATGACGAAGCCAGCCCCCATCTGCTCGTAAGGTTACCCCAGTTCTCTGATGCTCCTCTCTATCTCTTGGACAAATCTGGGAAAGCTAGGACACAGCCTTGTTGGAATGGCTCTTCAACGTTCCTTTCCTCCTCCAGGGGTTCTCTGAGGCTAGAAAGAGAACATGGCATTTGGTCCCACAGCTTTTTCCTGTGGGCATTAAGTCTGACCTTTGTTACCCTAGAGGAGAGACAGAAGTTTTGACAATATTTCTCAAGATAATGGCCTGGTTTGCAAAGCTCACGAGTGCTGCCAAGTCATATTTAGAATAGTACAAGTTGAATTGTATCTTGATTTTTTTATTTTTTGGCATCCCCATCTGTAACAAATCCTGATCTGCCCACTCTACCATGCTTCATTCAATTAGATACCCTGGACAAACTACAGAAAAAATCTTGCTCTCCAAAATGCAAACTAGAAAAGTGCTCATTATTTATAGTTTTAAAATATATTTTCCCACAGACTGGAAATACAGTAGTAGAGAGGATAGGCATGATCCCTACTCCCATGCAGCCCATGAGGTAAGTAAAGACAACTAAATAAATGGGGATTCATGTTATGAAGAAAGAAAACACAGTGGAAAAGAAGTGACTATTGATAGGTCTGAAGAAATTGTGTAGTTCTAGGTTTTTGTTAGTTTTAGTTTATGTTTGAAAAAACTGAGACTTTGAACTTTCGAAATATTAATCATGCAGTTACTGACAGTCAGAAGTGGTAGGAGGATTCCAGCCTCTTTACTGAGTGAATCCAGTTTACAGGTAACCCTTAAAAGATAAAATGAAATAATGGTTCTGGCATGGTTCCGGGTCAGAATGGCTTGCATTAAATATTATTCTGTAACATATTTACAAATCCTCTGCTCTAACTTAATTGTGCTGCTTGTACTTCGCATCTGTATAATTAAATAAGGTAAAAATATGTCTTCATATTTTTATAATAAAATAAAGTGAAAGTAAAATAAACTAGGCTGCTGACCACTCCCATCATGACTTGCATATTCCGCATCTTTTTTTGTTTCCCATTCCTGGAATGCCATCTCCTCTCACTTCTAGGCATTATGGCTTTTATTTCTGCTCAGACACATCCTTATTTATGATTCCCACTCTGATGAACACATCTAGAAATAAGCTCTCAGCTCTTGAAATTAAATTATGTGGCATTTTTCACATGCTGCCTGAATTACTGTTTGGTTTCTCACTGCGTTGAAATCTTTTTGTGGTCCCAATAATATATGCTGTAAATTTCTGTAATGCTTGGCTCACAGTTATCAGCAAATATTTGGGAATAAATACACGAGTTATGTAATGAAGGTCCATGATTCTAGATTCCACAGAAGCTCTTAGTATGTGAATGATTCAAGGACCTCACGATCTAATCTAGTTAACAGAGGGCATACTTTCTGCTTCTGTTTACAGCAGCACTGAATGCATGCAAGAATAAAAGCACAGCAAAGCATAGATTTTTTTTTTTTTGAAGACGAAAAAGTGCGAGAAACATGGATACATGACTAATTATAGTTAGTAAACGGAGAGATCAGAGCCAAGTGTGGTTGTGAAGGGAGCCGAAGGCAGAGGCTTGGGATTCAACCATATTCGAAGTCCAGGACGAACAGGTTGTGGTGCCTTGGGGAAAGTGTCTTAGGAGAAGCTGTAAAAATTGCAGAAGTCGTAGAAAGGTGCACACAAGCTCTGTGTACGCTATACTTGGTTGACATACCTGACTGAAGTATGCTGGGGACGCCAGAGGGTGGCGGAGTGAAAGCTTTGAAGCTTGTGATCAGGAGTCTTAATCATATTCAAGGGATAATTGGGAGTCGTCGCTGGCTTCTAAGAAGGGGAACTCTAAATAACGTTTAGGGAATACTCCTACTCCTGTCCTTTGCTCATGCTGTTTTCCCATCTGGAAGATTTCTTCTCCTTTTCTCCCATCATCTCTTTAGCCCATTTCTTCTCGGCTTAATTCATGTCCCTCCATCTCAAGTGGTGGTTCTCTTTCTCTCTGTCTCCTCCTCCTCTCTCTCCAAACCCTCTGCACTCACTGGTTTCACCACAAAATTAGTCCTCTTCTTAATTTCGAATTAGCTCCTTAAAATATTTTTCAAAATAGATCTTTGTCCAGAAGTCCTTGTTTACATTATATGGAAAATAAGGTTTTTGCAGCCAGGGATCATATGTTATGTTTCTGTATACCCCATCTAACATCGATCTAGGTTCATGAGCGTTTAATAGACTTATGACCAAGTATCAACTCAGTGATAAATAAAGTTTTAAGAGTTAGAAGAGACTTTCGAGGTTCTCTCAGAGCTAGTGTTGGGATCATATATGAGATCAGTGCCAACTGTTTGCATCACATTTTTGCCCGTCAGTGCTGTTATCTAGTTGGTTCCAATGTGATATGGTACTTGCTTCTGAATGATATCGATCTGCCTCCAAATAAAGCAAAAAGAAAATAACAACAAAGAATATTTCCTGTAGGTGAAGTATTTTTACTATTAACCATTTTTTAAAAGTTATTGGCTTATGGGTGGTAATGGAAAATACATTAGATTCCTATCTATGAAAGGACTTTAGTCATTTGAAAGCTAGAAACTGTCAAATACAATGTAATTTTTTGTAACAAAATATAAAATTAATTGTATTGCACTTAGTTACACACAATATCTTGAAGGCTATGGATTTAATAATTAGAAATTAGTAGGAGATTTATTTTCAGGTAACAATAATCAGAAAATAAAATTCAATTTACTAAATTCATCAAGATCTGGCATCATTATAATTCTCTTTACATTTAGTTGTTAGAGAGTAAAACGTCTCATTTGAAATCATTATTTTGTTAAGCCCACCATTGTTTAAAGAAGGAAATTGTTCTATTAATTGTTTTACAGGTAGATGTCATGACATTACTTACATAGTCACTGTCTCTACAGATATAAAAGGAGTAGACTATAAACCTTGTTTGGCAGTTATCACTTTTCTGTTCATGGAAGAAGTTTTTTTTTCATTTTTACTCAATGAAAAAAAAAATCAGTAGTCTACTCACATATATGGTTTAAGGATTAACTGGTGGGTCTCTACTGCCCCTGACCCCTGAATGCCCTGTGACTGCAATATAATAAAATGATCTGTTATGTCTTTGAAAATATAAAATACTATATAAATGCAAAATATGACTTTTTAAATTACATTTCTCTGCAGTACAGAGGTAAGATTGGAAATTATCAAATATCTGCAGTGGGTGTTGAAAATCCTTGGTAGCATACTACTTTAACGTTTATACTGCATATTTTAGAAATGTGTCTGATAGCTGAGATTTGGAAATGCACAGAAGGCTACAGAGCCCTGAAGGCAAAGGTGAACTGCTTGAATTTAATGTGAGCGAAAATGATAATGCCTTATACTTAAAAGCTATCTTTTTTGCAATACACTTAGAAGTCTTTAGCTGCATTATCACTAATCCTCAGAATACATCTGTGAAAATGGTCTCTGTGAACAGGGTTAAGTATATTGGAAAGAACTCTGATGAAGATAAAGATTGGTCACTTCCCCATTAACCGGTACTACATCAAGTCAAAAGCACGCACCTGATCGCAAAGAGAGCTGGTCACACAAATATCTTCTCCACTGGTGGGATATTTCAATGAAATCAAGTGTCTTTGCTGTGTTACATGGTTAAAATTTGTGGTCTAAAGAGATGTGTTACATAATTTCCTCAGGAAGGCAAGTTAAAGTAAAAACTAGAGTTATGAGAAGTTGGCTAAGGAATCTTTGTAAGGTCATTTTGCGGAAAAATAATAGCACAGTGATTTTGCCATCTCAAAGCAGAATGCTGGGCAATATTTTGGATGACCGGTGCACCGTCTGAGAAGTTAATCCTTAATACATTTTGGAATATGGGAATTTGCTTTAATTATTAAATTCAAGAAGAAACTGAAGTAAAACTTACCATCTATGGAAAATAAATGATGTTACTGCAGATTCCTTCATAGGTAGGCAGGTAGCATAAATACATAACTTGTGAGAGTAGAAAACAATAGAGAGTAAGAGAGCATGTGGGAATAAGCTAAGACTTTGCCAATACCTTCAAACACTACATATGAAGTTACTTAAAGTGTTAGTATGGTATTTATAAATTAAAATAATCTACTCATTGAAGAGAATTTTCCTCACTAAGCATCACAATTACAATCTTGTTATATTTATTTTTATTAGAATTTTAATTTTTATTAGCCTCTACTCCCATCAATAGCAGTATGATTTTATTTTTTCTAATATTGGCTATAGGACAAAACCACAAGTAAATAACGATTGGGAGAGAAGATGGCATAAAAATATAGTGAACAAAAGGGAAACAGGGAGAGGTGATAGAATGAAATGTGAAAAAGTAAATTTACTAAAAACAGGGAAGAATCTAGGGTCTTCTTTTGTTATTTTGGATCTCTGGGGTATCCTGAGCAAATATTTTTGAAGAAAGTTCAATGTAGTTGATTGGAAAGTAATATTGCAATGATTTTTAAAAAATGATTGACATGCAGATGTTAGTTTAATGCATGCTGCAGAATAAAATTTGTAGTGGAAATATAAAAGAACACACTTTAAGAACAATACACTGGTGATGACGAGAAGAGATAAAAGGACAATATAGGAAAGTAATAGGAAGAAAACAGTCCTTGAAAAGTTGAGAGCCCAGAAGAAAGTGAATCCCAAAGTATTTTCAGAGATTGCTGTAAGACTGACTGACTTTTTTTTTTTTTTGGTATGGCATATATTGCTTCCTGCTGGTTGAAGTTGTGAAACTCGAGGCTATCTTCTTTGTGCTCTGATTTAAATTAGCCCTATTGCCAATTATATTTCTTCTTCTATATGTTTATGTCAGTGATCCATTGTGGGCAGTTTAGGACAAGACAAAACACTAAATAAGATATTATGTAATGTAGAGTGACTGAACTATCTGAAAATTGTTTGGACATTTGGAGGCTAAGTGGGGGTGTTGAAAGCTTGTGAACAATGGCAGGGTCCAGGTTGACATCGCGTTGTGTTTGAGTCACTTGGACATATTGATGTGGACATTATTGAGGGCTTTAACGAAATCGAGGAATGAATTGATTCAACAAGATATATTTTCCTATCATGTTGTCTTGTCTTTAATAAGGTTATATTTGTTTGTGAGTGTATGGTTGGATAAATAAGACATGCTTTTGTGCTTGTGGTATCCAGAGTGAATATTCTGTCATTTTTGCATAGGTGCTGTTGAAAATATTACTTGCCTGGTAGACTCCAACTTTGGTTGTAAATTGAAAAATAGGATTATAAACCTAGGGCCCACAGCAAATCCATGCAATGATGCTGACTGGAAGATTACTCACATGTGCAATTTTGTGTTGCCTTTTATTGTCTCTAACACAACACATACATGTAACGTATGTGTGACTAACTCCTACAAAGAATATGAACAAAAAATAAATTCCAAAGGGGAAATAGAGAAATATAGCACACTGCCAGTCCTCCACTGAAGTTTGGACAGAGAGTTGGGATGTCAAAAACTTCCAGATTTATCAAATTACTCTAGCAAATTTTACTTTTATCTTTATTTGTCTTCACTTTTCCAGTAATGGTATTGAGACTTTGAACTTTGGTATTTAAGACTTTACCGGAAATGTTGAGCTACATATACTAAGGACTTCTACTTGAGTATTTTTATTAGTCAATTTTTTCAAAATCCCATATTTTATAGCCTAAAGTTGCCAATAAATATTTCATTTCAAAAAAATTACTTTTTCAGGAGAAAAAGAGAATAATATTTACCTTTTGTGTTTAGAAGTACTTTGAAGATATGGTTCTGTAATTTTAAATACTCTAACAAACAGAATATTATTAATGTAGTCAATCCTAAAGTTTCAAAGGAGTTGGTTTCTGACATCCATTTGTTAATCAATAGCTTGGAAATTTTAAAAAAATGCATTTTTCATGGGGAAATTGTGGTTAGGCTCCCAGACTGATTCACAAAATTCTTCTCAAAGAACAGTGCATCCTCAGGGATGTATTCAGGCTTTTTGTTGTTACCAGTCATTTAATACTGAATTATTAATGACATTTTAGTTACAAAGCTGGACCTCATATTCATTTCTCTTTCTTTTATTATTTTCCAGTGCTATTTACACTTTTATGCTAACTATAAAAGATTTTGTCTCTCAGTCTGTAATCCCATGCTTTGGGAGGCTGAGGTGAGTGGATTGCCTGAGCCCGCGGGTTCGAGACCCGCCTGGGCAACTTGGCGAGACCTCATCTCTATACTAAATCAAAAATTAGCTGGGCATGGTGGCGTGTACCTATAGTTCCAGCTACTCGGAAGGCTGAGGTGGAAGGATCTCTGGAGCCCATAGGTCGAGGCTGCAGTGGCCGGGAGCGGCCACTGCACTCCAGTCTGGACAAGAGAGTGCGACTCCAACTCAAAAAAAAAAAAAAAAGATTTTGTCTTTATTTAGTTTTGCTTTTAAAACATCTTATACTTGTTGGTAGTCCATGGATTTTAGCCAATCTAGTATAAGAAGCAGCATATCTATAAGCACAACTCAGCCTAAACGCTGTCACTTCTTGTAATAAAATCTTGGACAATTTAATGGCTCTGACTGTCACTCAGTGTCCCTACCTATAACAGGCAATGAGTTAACACCTGTATCATGAGCATTAAAGTAAGTTTGTGAAGTATCTAGCACTGTGCCTGGTATTTACTGTGATATTCAATAAGTGGTAGACATTTATTTGTGACTTGGTAGGGTGTCTGTGAAGAAATTGAGTTCCTACTAACCTAGCCAAAACGTGGACATCTATTCCATTATACAGTTCAAGATAAGACTGGACAGTATAACAGTGGCATAAAACAGGAGCAATTGACCTTCAGAATAACCATCACCAAAGTTTTACGTACTTCCAACTTTCTCTTTTGATCTTGATTTCCGTTTGTCTTGGTTTCTTGACTTTAATGCCTTTCTGAGCACTCTAACTTTTCCCTAGCAGAGTGGGAAAATGACTATGCTTTAGATCCCAAGTTTTCTATTTTACAGGGATAGCTACTAAGATACTTTTTAAATATCAGTTTCAGTCTTTTAAACCTTGGAAACGGATTTTGAGTGGCCCTGTTGCTTCAGGTGATCCCCCTCACTGCAGAACAAGTCATTTGTGGCCCAACATTGGCATTATTCTGAAATGAAGATTCAAATGATAACCATCTCTGAGGAGGAAGTAGGCTGAAATTTCTAGAACATGGAAGAGAGTGCTGAGCAAACCAGTTTATTTCTTACTTCTTTTCTTTCCTTCACTTTTCTTTGATTTAAGAAGAAAATGAAAGAACATCAGTTGGTCTTTTTTTCTTGTTTCCTATGAATTCTAACCACATAGAAATGTTGCTCTGCCTATACAAGAAGGTATACATTTCTATGAACCAACCACACTTCCATGATTATAACACAATCTTCTCTTTCACCTATAAGGTGTCCCACAGACACTATGGAGTAAACACCTAGACAGAGTAGCATGTTTCATAAAGGTATATTGCTAGCGAAGATTGAATTTTTACAAGAAAAAAAGTATGACTCTCCTGAAAATGAACAGTTTCCTATAACCAGAGAGCAATAATAACCATTACCTGGCTGTTATTAACATCGCTACATTCCTCATATCATTTTAAAATATGATCAGAAGTAATGTTGCCATATTAGTCCTGTTCCAGGGAAAGTTTAATATCTCTTTCCAGGTTTTATATTTCCTTCTATTCACTAATATATAGATACACATTTTAATTACAGGAAAATTGCATATAATTCCATAGAACAACCTGATAAGTTAATGTGACACTATGTTAGGAGCATGGAGTTGGGAGTGCTCTGGAGCAGGGCTCAAGTCTTTTTTGTTTGTTTTTGGTTTTTGTTTTTTGTTTTGAGTTGGAGTCTTACTCTGTTGCCCAGACTGGAGTGCAGTGGCACGCTCCCAGCCACTGCAGCCTTGACCTGCTGGGCTCTGGCGATCCTTCCGCCTCAGCCTTCCGAGTAGCCGAACTACAGGTGTGTGCTACCACGCCCGGCTAGTTTTTAATTTTTTTTATTGTAGAGATGAGGGCTGGCCAAATTGCCTGGGCGGGTCTTGAACCCACAGGCTCAGGCAATCCACTCACCTTGGCCTCCCAAAGTGCTGGGATTACAGGGTGAGCCACCAAGCCTGGCCGTCTTTTTTGTTTTGTTTTTTTGGTACATATTTCCAAGCTACGTGTCCTTAAGCAATCAATCTGACCTTTCTAAATCTGTTTTTGCTTCCTTTAAAAAAGAAAATGGGTGCAAAACAAATTAGTGTCCATTTTAATTTTTTTTTCTACTTTTAGGAAATGTTTTTCAGTAAGACTAAGAGCAACATACAAATTTCCATATTGTTGGTTACAGTGATGGAAAAAGGTAGAAAGGTTTTCAATGCACAATTATATTTTCTTCCTATTATTGTTTATAAGTCAGACTGTTTCCACAATTAGAAGGTAAATTTTGTACCTTTTAGTGGAACATTAATTCTTTTCAGATTACTGGGGCCATTTTGTAAATGCGTTCTACAGTGCGTTGAATAGTATCCAGTGGCCTAAAAGCACAAAGATGAGGCTTAAGATGTAAGAAAAATGTCTTTGTATGTGCTTTATTTTCAGGAGAACTTAAAAACTATCTGTTTTTCCACATTCTCAGGCTCATAGATCTTTAGGAGAATTGCTCCTTTGTTGCAGAAGATGACTGATTTGTGAAGCTTTATAGTCTATCCTGCATCTATTAGACACTTAATAAATGCTGCCTGATGCTAATCTTTATGGTATTTTTTCCAAGAAGTGGAAGTCTGGAAAATAAGGGCATCGTGTTGCAATGCTTAATTATTAGGTCAAGGATTTTTTTTCCATAGGCAAGTGAAAACGAAATGAGGGCTCAAGTGCTCTTTCCAATACCCGTTCGTTGACTAATGAGAAATAAGAGACCTCCCAAACCAGTCTGTTTCGTATATTATGTTCGTCTGATGGATTTATGCACCTTCTAATGGAAGAACAACCATATTCCCTCTGATTCATAAGGCTTTACCCACTGATGACAAAACACTTAAAAATGATAGAATAAATTGATCACTGTATTTGTCCAGTTTTCAATGTACACCTTGCTCTATACTTTGTCCTGTGGAGTATACAAAAAAATAGGTCTTCAAAGAGCAACGTGTTTGCCAGATAATTTTTAAAATACATTTTATGGAAAAACATCTGAAAGTTGAGTTCTGTTGTTCATACATACCCAAGACAAGTTTTCCCAGGTTAATTAATTAGTTTCAAAAAGCCTTTAGTTACCTCTTGGTATTATTTGCCTATTTGGAGCTAAGAGAATACTGGTGATGCAATAGTGAGAAATGTTGCATATCGTGCAATTAACAAACAGTACATTTTTTAAAACAAAAACCAATACCCCTTCTCTTCCTTAGGTAAGGCAAAACCAGTTCTCATATTACTAATCTATTTGCTCATACCAATAATTCATGATTAAATCCTTGCGATGACCAATATTAGTAACATGTTTGTGTAAAATGAAAAATTTAAGCAAATACCTATTTAATTCATTTCTAAATAATTTTAGATACATTAATTATACAATAAGGCAGACAAACACATATTTAACTGAGACTGTAGAATTACCTCTACTGTCTTTTGTATACTTAACTTGATAATAGTATGTGATATTATATCACTTGTTACAATGTTTGTTATGAATTAATTGAAAGGGTTTGCCTAAACTTTCTTGATTTGAGTTTACAACATTTCATAATATGTAAAATTCACACATGAAGTTGCTATTGTAGCCTATAACATATTTGTTTTTATCCTTGCATTGGTATACACCCTTCCAGCCTGAGTGCTTTCACTAATCATTGTCATCAAAACTAACAATGATCTGAATACTAAAATACATTTTCTCAAAAAAAAAAAAGTGGTCTTAAAAGTATGGAATACCTCATTTATAAAAACATTTTTCAAAGAATTTTCTCAAATTGGACATATATATGACATTGATTTAAAATTGTATGGCAAGCCAGGCTCTGTAATCCCACACTTTGGGAGGCCGAGGTGAGTGAATTGCCTGAGCCCGCAGGTTCGAGACCCGCCTGGGCAACTTGGCGAGACCTCATCTCTACAATAAATAAAAAATGAACTGAGCATGGTAGCGCGTGCCTGTAGTTCCAGCTCCTTGGAAGGCTGAGGGGGAAGGATCGCCGGAGCCCAGCACGACGAGGCTGCGGTGGCCGGGAGCAGCCACTGCACTCCAGTCTGGGCGACAGAGTGAGACTCCAACTCAAAAAAAATAAAAAATAAAAGATAAAATTGTATGGCAATTTGTGCATGATATAACTGTACATGCATGATATTTTCAGTAACTTGATTATTGATTTTTTTAATGTTTTGTTTTTTATTCAGTTTTTAATCCCCTAAATATGAACAAGCATTTTTCTTTACCTTTTGAGGCAAAAAAGAGACATTTAAAAAGTAGACATCACCTCCATCTTAATTTTGTTCTCTGTACTATCTACCTTACATATTTTTCCATTTCAAAGCCCAAATTTCATTATGATTTACCAAGCATGAGCACAGGATAAAAGAATACAAACTAAATATTACCAGTACAGGTTAAATGTACATTCATAAATTTTAGGACAAACCCAAAATCAACTTAACATTAAATATGTTAGCCTACTCTTATCAAACTCTTCTCTCTTGGTGTGTTTTGACCTAAATTTCTAACCTGATATTCTTATTCAAAGGTGTCATGAGGGCAGCCAAATGGCCTGATTCTTCCAGAGAAGCACTAAAAACTGTTCTGTTTTCTCATGGATAATTGAAATATGTTGCTCTTTCAGTGAATGCTAATGTAAGCTTTGTGTGAACAAGCAACAGGATGGGAGGTTTTCAAGTCTCAGCCCCAAATCCCTGCCTGCAGTACTGAGTCATCATGGCGCTTCTGTGGCCTTGACTTCTTGGCTTCTGCTATTGAAAGCTGAAATGATGATATTGCAAAGAGTATTTTGTGTCCTAAGATCTGGGAAGAAGAATGCTGTAGAAGAACATAGGAGTAGCAGAAGTTACTTTTTTGGGGACTGGATAGCAGAGACACTGTGAAGTACCTTACAAGTATCAAGCTCTCTTCTCCCACCAGTGGGGAGAAAATTGTCCACCAGTGGGAGGTAAGAGGAAGATAAGAAAAGAAAAAGAAAAAAAACAAAACAGAAAAAACACTGTGCTGGTCACAGAGGTGCTATTTAGTGCACTGGAGCATAATTTATTAAGTGGACCTTTGTGACTAAAAAGAGCTAATTCACCAACCAAACTGAGCAAATTTACATTCCTCCGATCAGAAGGATGAAACCCTGCATAGTTAGTTATTCATCTTTTGGGAAATAACAGGGTAAGATATGGGCAATGGAGTAAATCAGCAAAATGAAATGTATTCCCCAAATGCCAAAAACTGCAAACTCTTGGGAAATATACTAAAATATTGTTGTTAATTGTATATCTACAAAAATTTTTGTAAATGCACTCATGTTAATAAGTACTGCAGAAATGCTATATTTTCTTATTGTTACAACATTCAATTTCTTGGAAAAATACAAGATAATTTCAAAAGCAATCAAAAAAGCCAGATTAGTTCATTTTAATTAAATCTTACAGAAAACTGCCTTGCTATCTGTGTGAACTTTGGTTACTTTCTCAAGGTGAGAAAAGCTATCTTTGGATCTCTGTATGACTGTAATGTACTTTGTACTCTACAGGTAGAAACAAATTCCATCATTAAGGCTATTTGAAGAAAACTGAACAGTAGTGGTTTATGTTTTCATAATGAGTTTCTTGTACTGGATTTGGAGATCTGTCATATTTTCATGGAGTTTGCATAGCATCTGGGCATAATTAAATGCCTATTCTTCCCTCTTGGATGCATCATCTTTAGACAGAAACCTGCATTTGTGTTTTTGGTATTATACTATTACTGGAATCTAATTTCTGTCACATTTATTTTTTTGAATGATAACTTTTTTCTATGAAAATTATGCCTGATATATGATAGGACTAACATACGTAGTTGAGGATGGTTAATTGAAATCTTAAGCATCAGAACTCAAGAAGGTGCCAGAAAATGCCATTAAAGTTTTTCTGAAGCAGATGGGCAGAATAATGTTTCCCTCCCCACCCAAACATGTGATCATGTTAATCTACATGGCAGAAGTGACTTTGCAGATGTGAGTAAGTATCTTGAGGTGGGAGATCATCCTGGATTATCTGGGTGGCCCCAGTGTAATCAGAAGAGTTCTTATAAGAGGAAGACAAGAGGGTCTGAATAAGAGAAAGAAATGTGGTGATAGAGACTGCAGTCAGTGTAATGAGGCCAAAAGACGAGGACTGTGAGCAGCTCCTGGGTGCTGGAGATGATAAGGTACCAGTTCCTCTAGACCATCCAGAAAGAATGCAACCCTGCCCATACCTTGATTTTAACCCAGTGAAACTGATTGTAGACTTCTGAGTAAAATGTAAGAGAATACATTTTGGGTGTTTTAAGCAACTAAGTTTGTGGTAATTTGTTAATAGGAAACTAATACAAAATTGTTCATCTCGTTTAACAATTTTAGAATCCTAAATTCTGAGGTTTAAGTTAGAACACAGTGATTCAGACACAACCTTAAGCCATACTCTTTTTTTTTTTTTTTTTGAGTTGGAGTCTCACTCTGTCGCCCAGACTGGACTGCAGTGGCCTCTCCCGGCCACTGCAGCCTCGACCTGCTGGGCTCCGGCAATCCTTCCTCCTCAGCCTTCCAAGTAGCCGGAATTACAGGCATGCGCTACCACGCCCAGCTGATTTTTTGATTTTTTGTAGAGATGAGGTCTCGCTGCCCAGACGGGTCTCGAACCCGCGGGCTCAGGCAATCCACTCACCTCAGCCTCCCAAAGGCACGGGATTACAGGCTGAACCACTGAGCCCGGCAAGCCATACTCTTATGCCTTTTCTAATTACAGACCGAGAACATAGCTTAGTCATACAACCCCACTGCACTTGGGTAACTAACGCCAGAGTAGATAAATGACTTGCTCAAGGTAGCACAGCTGGCTAGTGACATAAATGAGATAAATTTGAAGCTACACAAGGTTCTCTGACCACTGATATTTAATTTCTGCTATGCCACCTCTATTTCATGAGATAAAAACATTTGCATACTAAGAGGCATGTTGAATAAACATTTCAAAGTTGTAATAAGGAGTGGGGCTAAAGTGGGTATGAGATTCAAGGGAAGGGAAAGGAAAGAGCTCCTTCAGAGCAAGAGTTTTCACATGTCCTACGAAGTTCCAGACAAGACAATCAGTTGTGAACTGGTTGGACATGGCCTCTGCCCTCTTGGTACCTGTCGGAAAGGCGAATATGAACAAATGAAATTATAATTAATTAATGAAATATTTTCAAGGGGCAAAGCGCTGCAAAGACGTCTTCATTTATCATACATTTGGAGTTTTCCTCTTAATCTCCGAATACGATGATGAATACGACGATGGTCTTTGAATACGATGATGATCAATAAAGAAATCAGTTTTATTAAGAGAACATCATATGATTTTGAGCTGTTGCTCTTGTTCTGCAAAGATTTAATAATCACCTTTTATTGTGCAGGAGGATGTATGTATGTGGTTTTCAATGTCTTTGGAAACATACTTGTGTATATTTTAGAAGCCCAGGTTTGTTGATGGCACTTCACTGCAATGCCATCAGTTTCTATGGAGACACTAACTATTGTGCAGTTAGGAGAGAAAAAAAGACTCCTCCGTTTCCCTGTGGCTTTAAAACTGTTTTTACTCTTCTTGCTATTCCACACATTCAGAAATAAAATTAAAATGGTTTTCTTTCCGAGCAATCTTACATGAATGCCAATAGAATTCTCTTTTATTTCACAAAGACTGTAAAACATTTACGAATTAAATATGGTCCAACAGAAAATGAGATCTTCCCTGGCCATCCCACTCTAATGGCAAAGATAGTGTTTCCTCTGTGTGGCTTATAAATCTAGACTGTTTTTGGTATTCTGTTACTTGAGATTTTTTTTTAATGACTTATACATTAAACACTACCAATAACTTCAACTTTGGTCTTTTGCACAGCTGTGGTGTGTAGATAACTGCCATTTATATTAACTGAAGTTACATTTGCATGCTAGTAGGAAAGTACCCTTTATAGAATCAAATTAGTACAAAGTCATGTGAGAGAACAAATCTTTTCTACTCAGGAGAGACATGGCGATTCAACTTAATAAAGAAATTCTACTGCAGTGTTTGTTTCCTGGATTCCGATGGGTTCATTCTGTCTTCATTTCCATCACTAATTTTAAATATTTTTTAAAATTGGTAATCAGCAGATAGTATTTCCTGGTCTGAACTCCCTTTTTACGTTGGCTTTATTTACTGCTTGGACCTTTTCATTTAATTTAATTCGTGCTTAAAATAGGATTTTCTGCCTTACTAAAGTGTTTTGTTTGTTTGTTTTTAATCCTATGAATGCTGGATTACATATGTATCAGTAAATATTACAGTTGGCAAAAGCTTAAAACTATTTATAAAAATACTTTTAAGAAAGCAAAAAACAGTCACTCCTGAATTCATACATTCAAGTGCATTTTAATATCAAAATTAAATGTTAAGTGTTAACAGTGAATCCATGGAGATAGTGTCATACTTTGTAGTCTAAGTACTTTTAAGTATCACAAGGTCTTTCAACATAATTAGCACAGAATATCGAACCCTGCCAGAAGTATGGGATTCGTCATTAAATTTAGAGGCTTCTTTATCTCTCTGAGTCTAATCATGTGTGGAGAAGACTAATTGTTAATGGCATGGTCTTTATTGCTCATAGCTTTCTTTTATTTTAAATGGAATGGTCTGCTTTGTGAGAAATAATTAGGTTTTATAGGCTTACCTGCATAGAGCCTTTTGTTGAATGTCTTATGGTTTTGCCAATTCAGATCCTGAGAGCAATTAGAGGCTGTGGTGGAACTGTTCCTTAAATCACACACATATTGTGTTATTGCCTTCCTTTTATTTTTTACCTGCAGTAGCAGATACAGAAGCTTCAGTTATTTGCAAGTACACAGAGTAATCGTTAGCTAATGCAAAATCTTGGCTTGTGAAGCATAAGCTAGGAAGAAAAAGTAGTTATTATGTAAGTCTGGCACATGGCAGTGTGTCCTGATGTCTGACATTGTCTCCAAAATAATAGTGTCCTCAATTGTAGAGCATGTCTATAACCATTCTCTAAAGTGACATAGTGGTTTCATTGTTTAAAAAGATGGTCAGAGCTGGTAGCCAAGCTGCAATCTTTCAGTATGTATGGATTTGTTTGACCAGAATAATTTATTCGCTTCCCATAGTCAGTTGGTAATTATTTGTTGCTCAGTGGGGTAAATAATAGGGACACTTCTCAAAAGTGCTCATAAATATTGTAAAAATCAACATTTCATTTCTGAAAGAGTTCAATTTGTATGATGAGTCAGAGATTCAACTGGTGAGATCTGATAGAAGCATTGTCTATAATGTTGCCAATTTCAATAGTATTCTGAGAAAATACATGTTATAAGAGAAACATTTGAATTATTTTGTTCACTTTGCCTACTTGCCTTCTTTTTTTTTTTTTTTTTTTGAGTTGGAGTCTCACTCTGTCGCCCAGACTGGAGTGCAGTGGCCGCTCCCGGCCACCACAACCTCGCCTGCTGGGCTCCGGCGATCCTTCCACCTCAGCCTTCTGAGTAGCCGGAATTACAGGCATGCGCTACCACGCCCGGCTGATTTTTTGATTTATTGTAGAGATGAGGTCTCGCTGCCCAGGCGGGTCTCGAACCCGCGGGCTCAGGCAATCCACTCACCTCAGCCTCCCAAAGGCGCGGGATTACAGGCTGAGCCACCGAGCCCGGCTTCTACTTGCCTTCTTTAAGACACAGAAAGACTCAATGAGATTACACTCAATAATTTAATGATGATGCAATCACTGTTATTTCTGTATTACAATGCCCTCATAAACTACATTACCTTGGAGCTATTTGTCAAACTGTGGTGATGGGTTGGTATTCACTTTTCTGACATTCTCACATGAATTTAGAGTAAACCCTCTGTGTCTACTCTTCCGTTTGACTTGAATTTAGCAGTGTTTTATTATCTCTGTATCATCAGCATGTTAGCTAGTTACCATTTGCTGAGGCAGCTGTACTCCTGCTACCATGGAATCAATAACAGGGAACTTTCAATCTCACAGTTTTCTTTAGTGGAATATTATTTTGCATAGGCTTGTTATCATTCCAGTTGAAAGCCATCTTCATTCAAATCTACAATGTCAGGTCTTATCACTCCCCAAATGGCGCTGACAACGCGGGCACAAATCAATATTTTTTTCACCTAATATTCTTTGGAAACCTTTTTTAACTGAAATAACAGAAGCTAGATGGATTTTTGACCTACATCCAGTGGCAAAGTTGAAGTTAAGTTCGAAAAATATCATATGAAGTTGCAGGATCCATCGTAAAATGTACTGGTAGGGAGTCTTTTTTCTTTTTAATTTCAATAGGTTATTGTACAATGTTTTCATAGCACCCAGTGGTACTGAGATGTTTATTTTCTGAATTTTATTTTTTCTAAATTATTCTTCTGGATAAAGGAATAACAGGAAAATAGCTTTTTGTTACCTGGTAGATTCCATTTTGGGTAATGTATTTCAGACAGGCAGGAAAGCATATGCTTTGAAGAATACCTGAAATTTTTGAAATCCTAAGAAGGATCTACAATTGCATAAAAAATTGGCTAATTAAAGTGTTGTTGAAAGAATATTTGAGGAAATATTCCCTTTTAAGGAAAAGCAATGAGAAAAACCGAAAATCCAAGAATAACCTTAAGCAGCTAGAAAGTTTTGTTTTAAATAATTTAAATTTTTTGTTAGAAAATGAATGGAATACTTATTCGGTAGTCATGGAGAAACCCTAACCAACCTATTTCTTTTTTCCTAATATGTGGTAGTGTTTTCAGCTTAGCACATGAGCCTTTAAACCTATACATGCTGTTTTGAGCATTTTGGTCACAAAAAAACTTCTGTCATATTCAAGGTGTACAGACCTTATGCAAATCATTTGTAGCAGTACTGTTTCTGTGGTCTTCAAAAAAAATTAAACACACACACACAAAAATTTAAGTAAGGTTGAGAGTATTTGAATCATTTACCCCTTAAATTTTGTGGAGTTTGGGAAGAATTGTGTGTTATAAATTTATGACAACTTATAAAAATTAAACTTCAAATAATTAAACTTTAAATAAGTAAAATAGAAATAATTTTCATGCTCCTTGCAATGTCAAGCACTGTTGAGTGTTAAACAGAGCATGAAAGTTTA
This sequence comes from Carlito syrichta, assembly GCF_000164805.1. Lineage (NCBI taxonomy): Eukaryota > Metazoa > Chordata > Mammalia > Primates > Tarsiidae > Carlito > Carlito syrichta. The sequence continues at coordinate 386,911 of NW_007258648.1, forward strand.
TTACAGTCCTATTTTGGGGTTTAAAAATTGCTTGTATTTAATACATAACTTTTCATTTTTATGCATATGTAAGTATATTTTATCTATTTAAATATAGCAATACTTTATTTACTCTTCTATCATTGCCTCTCTTCGCTTCACAACATAATGAGGATGTGTTTAAACATATAAATCTACCCCTCTTTGGAAGACATACTGTAATTCTTTTAAAAATTCTGCACAATTAGATCTAGACTGTTTAAAATTATTATAAGCACTATCATAGCAAGTGTTCTTTTTAATATCTTTACATACTTGTTCAATTATTCCACTAGTATAAGTTCCTGGAACTAGATTGCTGGCTCAAAGGTGTTCATATGCCAAAAAAATATATGAAAGTGGCTTCCACATTTAGCAGTAACGTTATCCTCAAGTATCTTTTGCATTCCGTGTGACTCTAAGTTAAAAAGAACATCTAATAGTTTTTATAATCTGCTTCTTTTTGTTATTAGTAAATTGGTGGTCTTTTTAGCCATCAGACTGAGCAGACATAACCAATCCCATAGCAGTGAATATCTACATACAGATATCAAACTACAGATATAAACCATGTAGATATAAACATAGACATAGTTATAGACAAAGTTATTGACATGGTTGTAGACATAGCTGGAACATAGATATAGACAAAGGTGCATGCGTGTGCGTGGGCACACGGGCGCGCGCACACACACACACACACACACACACACACACACATCATTTTCCGTCAGCAAGCCTTTGCTTATGTTGTTCTATCAACCTAGAAACTTTGATTTCTCCATATTCACCTTATTCATCCTGAGACACTGAGCTGAAATTTCACTCTCCCTACCAAGTCATAGCCATATTTGATTGCTCTTGTCAGAAATTTTATTTTGCTCCTTAGAATTTCGATGATGCGTTGCACCCTTCTGTAACACTTATCCTATCCTCTAATTTGACTTAAGCATATCTCAGCTTCAGTATTTGTAGATAAACTCCTTGGATGCAGGAACTAGGTCTGACCTATCTTTTATCCGTAGAAACTTTATGATTTGGCAATATTTATTAATTCGGGGATACTAAGTCAGTGTTGTGTACATACAAATTTCCATTGTTCTCTGCCACAAAAGGAGTACTTTTTTGAGATATATGGTGTTTTGGAAGAGAACAAGAGGCATGGAGTCAGAGAATTCGCCACTTAATTGCCATGTGACTTTGAAGATGTTTCTCATCTTCTTGGAAGCTCTCTTTAATTCATCTGTGAAATGAAGGGAATAACAATATACTTTACAAAGTAGTAAGCATATCACAAAATATTAATGAAGAATAAAGATAATGGCTTGACAAGTGCTTTGCGAATTTTTTATAAACATAACACATTATTATTACAGCTAAGATCTATGAATTTCTATGTCAGCAGAGAGTAAAAAAGAATACAGAGTCCCTTTTACCCCAGTGTGTACCCAGTGATGTGAATCTTAAGTAACTGGGTAGATAACAAGATCCCAGTTGTAAATATTGTAACAATATGCATTCCTCAGAAATTTAGTAAAAGCAGAAAGAAAAATCAACCCACAAATAGGGTTATACTCCCTTTCCTGGATGATAGAATAGTTAAATTAATGGCTAAATCTAATTAAGAAACTGAAAGATCACAGCACGCCTGCTGCCAATACTAAACCCAACGGACTGTGAGACAGGGCTATGGTAGCACTCAAAAATTACCTCACATTGTTGAATATTAAGGCGATTTTTCTACCTGCCCTTAGAAATAAAACAGCCCTTGCAATTACATTTTGTAATGTGTTATTGGTTCAAACATTAACGACTTTTCCTATAATAAATGGATCATCACAGGTGACAAAGCACAGTTTTAATTAACAGTGACAGGTAAATCTCCTTACAGTCAGATTGAATTTATATAGCAATTATATAAGAAATTATGTTTTGATCATCACAGTTTTACACTGAGGCCAAGAGTACTAATCATATGTAGTCCTGCCCCTAACATTTTTGGGGATCATGGGCAAATACCTAAAAACTATGAAATAAGCTACAAACTGTCGAATATGTCCTCGAACCTCGATTAACAAATATACTTTCATAATGACCTAGAAGCCCAGGTTTGAATTTAGAATTCTCTGACCCTCGGAATCTTGCCTCAGACTTTGGTTGAAGAAGAGGCCCTTCACTTGCTGCCCGATTCATTTCCTTTTCACGCCCAGCTCAGCGTGGAACCACAGGGATTCTAGGGAATCGTTCTTCTAGGCCCTGCCATCAGCACCTCCTAACCCCAAAATGCTGTGCCCTAGCCACAGTCCAGAAAAAGGCATTGGACTTTCAGAAGGATAGATCAGGAAAAGGACCTGCACAGACCTTGGTTTGGGCTCAGGGCCATTAGGGCAAGAAATCTCAGTTTTAGGTACCTGGAGAATAATCTGGAAAAGGTATTGTAAACTGCAGGTGAATGCATCCTTTTGCCCTGCAGGCTCCTTGTCTCCTGAGTAGGAGTATAGGAGGGCAGAGAGCCCAGGCGAGGCTATCTGAAGTGCAGGACCCAGCAGCCCACCTAACCTAGATGGAAGGGTGGTAATGATCATATATCAAGCACTTGAGTGTATTTCAGAGATTTCAATTAGATAACAACACAAATATATCAATGATGCTACTAAGTCTAATACATTAATTCTAAATTGTATATGATTTAGGAAAAAGTAATGCTTTATATTTTAGCCAATGAATTATTCAGTATGTTAATTTTGTTTTTAAAAATGATATTTTTAATAATATGCTTTCCGTTGTGTCGTAGTATGATTTCCTATTTAATATATGTGTAAGACATTTGGCTATCAAGAAGTTTAAGTTCTTTACATCAAAGACATAAAGCATATCAGATAATTTAGACATAGACATTACTATGGCCATGGGTGGATGCATCGGTCAGGAAAGTCTAGGTTTTGCTATGGTAACAATCACACTAATTTAGTAATTTTAAATAACAGAGGTTTATTCCTTATTCACACTATGACCATCATAAGTCTGCCCAGGGCTCTGTTCTGTATCATGGTCACTCTTTTGGATTTAGAAATTGTAGTCAAGAGAGAAGTGAGCACTGAGGCAAATCTTGCATTTCCAAGTATGTGCTCAGCCCAGAAATGACACTTGTTTCTTCTGGCCATAACTCATTGTGAAAAATTAGTCATAATGATCCTGCGTTTTAGAATAACATAGATCCAGAATATTTGTTGATGGGAACTAATAACTAATCCTATATACTGTGTACATGTATGTATCTAGGAAATCATGTTTGTATCTAGGAAACGTGTGCACCAAATTATTAATAATGGTTTCCTTGCAGGTAGAGTAGTGCGGTGTTGACATTTTTAAAACTTTGTGTGTGTTTTTAGTACTGTTGTGACATCCATTAAACTAAGGCTATAAGACAGACTTTAAAAGTATAAATACCTAATGTAATGCCCATACATTGAAAATTAGAATCTATTGTTCAACTAACATTAATTTTGCTTTCAAGATATGCCAAACTGGTGATGAACATACCTTTAATTAAATTTGTGATTCAGTAGACACATTAACTTATGAATTTTTCAAATATTCAATGAATGAATATCTATATAATCTGCCATGGTAAGAAAATTAAAATGAACACATCAAATGATACAGTAGAAGATATTAGACTTATATACGATAGAAAAGGACCAACAAAGTACCCAGCTTGTTCTTCCTTACTTTTACAGGACACTGTAGATTCTAGAATCTCACTATTGCCATGTCTAACATTTCATTTAATATACTATTGTTAGTTGTATTACACGCACATTTAAAATTTAAAAACTCTACATAGAATTCCTAGGATTTGTGCCTTTCACTATTGCTTGATTGTCTAATAGTCTAATTTTTCAGCATTTAAATATCTAAACCAACTTTTAAATGCAATGTTTCTGAATTATTTTCTATTGTTATCTACTAAAAGTAGTCATATTGCTTAAAAGTAATTTAATTTTCTAAGACTTGGTTTATGAATGCTTGTTAAGTCTATGCATGCAACAACCATTGAACGCCCCACAGCACACGAGTGCAGTGTCTTTGATAGCATGGGTTTTGTAAAATTAATGAAACCTTAATAATTAAAATTTTAATTGCTCTGAAAATTTCTCATTAACTGAGGATCTTTTAACAGGGAAGTCCTGTTTTACCTGGGACACTTTGAGTCAATACATACTTTTAGAGACATCTAACTCGGGCTTAGAAGACTTAAAGCATAATAAGAACCAGTCAAGTACCATGTGAGAGAAATTTGGGTAGTACATGAAAAAACAGAGAAACAATCCACAAGAAAACAGGTTCCTGTGGTGATCAGGCAGCACGTGGTTCTCTTACAGGTATTCCATTCAGAACTATTTTAAAGTACCATGCCTGTGAAACTAAATACTCTCACTGGCAAGATTTGAGTATCTGGCTGTGGGTCTGAGACTCTAGAACACAGATACCTGTTTATTATGCATATGTATTTATTAATCAATATCTACTTACACAGACAAGAAATTCCATAAATTGCCTTATTCTAAATTGTGCAAACAGAAAAAAACATAAAATTGAGAGATGTCTCAGAAGAAATGATAGTATTCATTTTATTACAGGTACATCATTTTGTTGAGCTCCTTCTGGTCATCTTTTAGATTTAAATAATTCACAATAATATTTCGCACATATTCCCATTCTTATGACTAAAACTCAACAGTTGTCTTGGTGATTTGTTTCTAGTGACAGTGCGGGAAAAATTAGTGTGTAACTTCCTTTTCAGTTCAGGGAGATGAGTAATATCTCAAATCAAAACATGAAACACAAAAGAAGTCCCAGTGAAACACACACTGTTAAAGCTATCAACTTGCTACAGATCTGTGTTTCCTTTACTAATTCATGAAAGCATCAAGGCCCTTTGTTTTCCTGTTTCTAGGCTCATATCAGCCAATGGGGTTAAAATAAAAATTGAAGCTGATAGGACTTCCTTTTGCCAGAGGAACCTCTTCATCATCCTTGTCTCTTTCCTGCACCGTTACTCTTGGGGGTATGCACCAAGTATATTGCTTGCTTAACTTGTTACTGGAATTGGTCTAGTAAACTGATGATGAGTCACCATAAAATAGCAGCCCAGCTACCAAAAGAGATAAGGTTAGAAACCAGAGCCTGACCAGCAATCAGGCTGTCTGGGTTCCTCTTCACATACTGAGCAACAGCCTTTACATTTTTCTAGAGTAGGGACAGCGCTTCTTCCAAGTTGGGTGTGGCCCTGATACCAAGACTGATCAGTAAGTGGGTCGGAGTGAGCAGTAGAAAATTAAGGGTACAGCATTACAGGTCACTTTACTTTTGAATCTGAAGTTTAACAGCCAGCAATTTGGTTCCTGATTTCTGGGAGCTTTATATAGGAAACTGAATTCAGATCAGGAAACATATAAACATACTTCTATGACTATGATTAATAATCATATGATGTATGTGATATGTGCTAACCACTGCATTGAGTTATTTTATTTTATTTTGGGGTTTTATTTTACAGCGAGGTAACTATTGTACTTGGATTTCCAGGTAAGGAAACTGAAATATGAAGAAGGTAAGATGCTTGCCAAGAGCACACAGCTATGGAGTAGTAGAAAGGGGATTTAAATACATATCTGTTTAACTTCAAAGCCTAAGGTGGCCATTCTTTGTTAGCTGTAGTTAAGCTAGTTATGCTTAAGACTCTTAACCACTAAGCTTAACCCAATCTGTAGTCCAGTTTCAAAGATTTGTGATCTAGTAAAGGCTGCCTGCAGTCAGATTCTGGCACCACCAAATGAGTGGTTTTACTTTTTGGAAACTTAGGTATCTTATTGTAAAATGAGGATAATATATCATTGAATCCCCAGGGAATCATAAATATTGAATGAGTTATATGGAAAGTGCTCAGAACAAATGGTGCCTAGTTCAGAGTGAGTACTCCATAGGGAGTAGGCATTATTGCTAGCATTATCTTTACTGTTATTAATTACTAAATACCACCAATCCAACAAGTAAGCATTAAGCAAACTCCTTATAAGTGAATGCATTGTGTATTTTTCTTAAAACTTGAGGCATTAAAATTTGAATTTTTAAAAAGTTAAGATGAAGAATATGCCATCTGTTAGATAACAACATTAATTTTAAAACTTCAAAACAAATTGATAAAGATGGAGAGAAATATAAAAGAATCATGAAAAAATGATGAGGAGAAAGACAGGCAGACATGCAGGAAGAGACCACAAAAGTCCTTATATAGCTGGGTCAGAGACAACTGTATAATTAATGGGGCAAATTGACATTCCGAGAGGCTGTATTCATCAAGTAAGGCAAGTCGCTTGTGATTTCAAATCAGCTGTTGCTTGAAACAAGGTTGCATTTTCATAATTCTGTGCAGACATCAAAATACCTTTTCTTTGTATTTATTCAGATGGAAACTGAAATTGTTTTCCAAAACATAGCTATCACAGTATCACTGGGCACTCTGTGATAATGTGAAATAAGAATACAGAACAGGAGATAGGTCCCAAGTAAGTAAATCATGAGAAAATTAGTACTGTATCAGTGTTTGCTTTATTCAATACGTATTTCCAGTATTTGGGTTTACAAATTATAAAGACACATGGCTTCATAACTGAGGTTGGGTTTTATCTTTAAAATTATCTTCATTTTTTTTCTTTATTTTTGAGGAGCACAGTGCTAATGAATTGGTGTGATGAAAGAGTAAACATTTAAGAAAAGGAGCCGGATGGCACCAAATGTTAGTTTTATATTTTCAGATTTGGTGCTTAGCCCACTGATAACTTACTCTTTTTTTAAAAAAGATGGAAATGATTTCTATTTTTAAATTTTAGTAATTCTGTGCTCTGTAGTTTACTTAGTTTACTTTACCACTCACAATATGTCTGACTTTGGACAATTATTTGACCTTTCTACATTCTTAAAGTTGGAATTAATGATAGTACAGGGTCTTTGTGGGAAATAAGTAGGCTAAGAGATGCAAGGTGTTTAGAATAGAGCCTTACACGCATCTGTACTCAATAAATGTTAACTATTAGCAGAACGATTTTGTCCGTGATTATATTCTTCAGCTTACTTTCTATAAGCACATCACAATCACGTATACACCCATTTGATATTATAACAATGCTTAAAATTAAAGATGTTTAATTTCATATATGGCTTTATTCCTAAAGAGCTATGCTTTTTATGGCTTGTTACATCCTAACAAGTTAGAGATGGCTCAAGGATATACGGAAAAAAGAGAAAAATGAAGTAAAAACTACACTGAGAAAAGGGGGGAATAAATGTTTGAATGCAAAGTGCATTAAAAATATATTACAACCAGAATCTACATTATTAGAACTTAATGTCTTTTAAGGACATTAACTTTTTAAGGTTTAAATTATAACATTAAATTGGTTGTAATGATTGTTTATAACAGTGTCTTTTTAAAAACACTCATTTTTTATGCTATATTGCCAGCTCAGCTGAGAATATCTTGGAAGCAGAAATGCAAGTGTTGATTGCTCTAGGGATATAAACTTTCATTCACACATTTATCAAATCTTTGTTAAGTGCTTTTTTTAAAATAGTGTTTAAAAGCATGGGCTTTAGAGTGAGATGACTGTTCAAAATTCATTTCTCTCACTGGTGGCTATGATTCTGGTTAACCTCTCTGCTTATTGATTTTCTCATCTAAAAATTAGAGCCAATAATGGTATCTATGCCAAAATATTGCTGAAGGATTAATTGAACGGATGCAGGTAAAGGACTTGGAACTGCACCTGACACCACCGTATTTGCATCCCATAAGTGCAACTATTTTTTTTTTTTTTAGTTAATTCATTCTTAGGTTAGAAGACATGGTGATGAAAAAGGTGTTGTTCTTAGTTTCATGCAGATTGCAGGTCAATTGGAGGGGACTTAAAGAGTAAACAGCACTTACAATACAGCAGCAATTGTCCTGATGCTGGTAGAGGTTGCTGCCAGAGCAGAGAGCAACAGGAATCCATTTATTTTAGGAATGAAGTATCCCTTTCTGGAGTAAGTGATGTCTCGAGAGAATGAGATTTAACTTGAGAAAGGAATGGGGCAGGGTGTCAGAAAAGCTTGAGGAAACTGCATGGGCCTGGCTACTTTGGGAAAATTGAAGTAGTCTGGTATTGCTGGAGAAAAACATAGGGGTAGGCTGAGGAGAGTGGAGCAATGGACAGAAGATGAGGAAATAAGTGAGCAGGATAAGATCAGAAGGGTCTTCCGACTAATTACATAATGAAATCTGAGTTTCAGGTTTCTCTTCCTTTGACACAGCATGGAGAGTAGATGGATACAGGCAGTGTTCCCGCAAGGCAACCGCTTTGGAACTGCCTCCTGAAATTGTCAGGAGGTGGTTGCAGTCCCAAAAAGGGGATGACAGTATGTGTGTGTGTGGTAGGGAGGATGGGGAGGTAAGGAGGGAGAAGTGGATGGACTCTATTGAGTTTGAATCAAGAGAGGCACTGATGTTTTCTCATTTCATGAAACTGGAATTCAGGTCTTTGCTTAGATGATGAGTCCACAGCCATTTTCTGTTGACTTCCTGAGCATAGATCTGGATGCTGTGACTTGTTTTTGTCCAATAAGAACTTCTGATATTCATGTTCAGTGACCTTTATAGAAGCATTTTCATGCCCAATTCCACAATAATCATGTGGAATATTTCCACTTGAAATTTTTTGTTAAGTCTGTGGCTTCAATACCAAGAGAGGAGTAAGCAAAATAAATATGCCACTTTTTCCCTTGTTCCACAAGCGATGAATGATCTCTGTGTGATTCATCTCACTTATTAAAGCGTTTTAATGTTTACATGTCTTATTTTGCACTATCACAGGATAAGGTAGCCAAAAGGGACTAGGTAAGCTATTTCTGTGTATCAGGAGGAAGGTTTTGTACCCCTTTTGTGACAAGAAAATTTTTTCTTTCCTCTTCATTTTCTGCCCGTTGAATGGCATATAGAAGTTCTTATTATGTTTCCAGATATTACATTGCTGGGAAAAATTACATTACTTAAATAAATACCATCTATATTTAAAGTTATTTTCCAGATAGTAGCCTATCTGATTTTGTAGACAGAAAACTTACTGGGGATGTATAAACTATTTCACACCCTGTTTTGGCTGATAGTTTAAATTAAAAAAATGACATTCTTGTCCTGTTTATACTTTTTAAAAGTGTCACGACAGTAGGAAAACAGGGTTTCAGATTTTTAAAAAATTATTTCTTTATTTAGATTTTAATTAATATACTTCAAATATATTAACATGATTAATATATCTTTTTCTGAACAAAAGATATTAAATAGAATAGAAGAGAGTTGTATTTTAAATTATTTTGAGGACTTCTTTTAAAGTCCTGATAAATAAACATGCTTACAATAGCCAGAACGATCCATAAGACAATTCTACCATTAATATAAAAAGCTTTGAGTTATTTTACAAAAGAAATTGAGTGAGTCTACCACTTTATTGGTTTCCTGTCAAAATTGACCATATGTAAGAGCAGGTAGAGACAGTGAATTTGCAATTTTAGAAAAGAGATTTTTTAGGATTTCTAATCTGAATTTAACTAAACTAGTTCTTATTTTTTAGAAAGATGAGTCAGATTTTGTTGATATATTCATTTCACTTAAATACATGAGTGCTTGTATATGCATATATATAAAATATACCATCTATACGTTGTGTCCACATTTCACTTTGAAACACCACGTATATAATCTCTAAGAATGTAACTCATTTACACTCCAGTCTCTCCTTTACAGCAACCTAAGTGCTGCTAACAAAAGGAAGCAGAAGGCAGCCGTGTCTTGGCCTCAGAAAGACCTTTAGATTACACTCCTTTGGAGCTCATCAGAGCTCATTCACGTTTATCCTGAGAGGTCAGTTGATGCACTGCCTGATACTCCCTCTTCCCGGGGGCTGAGCACACAGCTTCAGCAAGATACCCAACTCCTGCTGACTTGAGAAAAGTGTTATTTTAATGATGATTATAATGAGCTTTAGGGTTGCTGGGAGCCAAATGTATCCTAAAGTCCAGGAGAGAAAGTTGCCATCAGGGTGAAGTATAATGTAGTTTAGATTATTATTTGATAAGTTGGCCTTTTAATTAAAATTGTTTTCCCTTCTTCCATTCTCATTTATTACCTAATGTTCCAAGGTGAATAATCGTGGTGTGCCTTTATGAAGATATCATAACAACTGAAACACATTGAATGCACTGAGAGAGGGGTGACCGGCCTCAGACTGTTTATCCTGACACATTAATCAATGAAACTGCCGCTTTGATCCCAGCACCCGAATTCATTTCTAGTATTTGATTTCCTCTGCAGCAACCGTGGCAAGTTACTTTCTATTAAGTGACTTCAACTTTAGCAGATGGCTTTTAACCACTTCTAAGCCCATCCTTGTACTCCATTGTCATGGAGTTGATTAAAGAAATGAATTAAAAAAAAAACAAAACCAAAAAAGACAGCCAATTTGGTGTGATGATACCATAGCAATCCTTCTTGCTAGTGAACTTTGAGAGCAAACTTTTTGTGTTTAGTAGAATCTGGTATAATCTGTTCTAAAATGATTGTTGATTTCTTCTTCTTCCAGACTTTAATATGATTGAAAATTTGGGGAAAAAAATAATGTTAAAGTTTTAAGTAGCCGGGCTCGGTGGCTCAGCCTGTAATCCCGTGCCTTTGGGAGGCTGAGGTGAG